>NC_057813.1:485826021-486126021 GCF_018294505.1 Triticum aestivum
AATTCTTATTCCTCACCCCATCCATCCCACGCACAGAGCCGAACCATCCACCGTAGGAAAAATGGTTGTGAGGTAAGATTACGTGTGAGGTAAGATTATGTTCTTTAAACTTAGTCTTGCTTCTATAACACTACGGGACAAAGTCACGAAGGCACCAAGGGGCGTGAGGTAAAATTGTTTGCATGTGAAGTAAAATTATGGCCAAGAGAATCCATCCCAAGCCCTGAAAATGCCCAGAAGGACACGAGAGATTGCGCCATGATTTTTTTTTGGATAAGGGTGCATGATTTTTTTTGGATAAGGGTGCGCGCCCCCGTGTTTAGACGAGGAAGAAAAAAAAAGGAGAAAATCAACATTAGTAAGCAATCTTGAATTTCCAATATGACAAGGCCGCGTTCCTAAATTGTAGGTATTTTTTAATATGAAATCTATATTGTGCCATTCAATATGACTAGTAGTCCAGAAGATATTGGAACGTTATCATCTCCAAAAACATTGTTCTGAAATTATTTCGTATATATTATACCTGTTTGCAGGTGGGGAACATTTATTAATTCCGGGAGTCATTTTTTATTTCTTCAGTACATTTTGAATTTTGAACTCTCAATTTGAACTTCATGACAATTATGAGCTTTCATGACAATTTTTTGCATGTTCGACGATGTAAGATTATGAGCTTCAAAGCTTGACATGATAATTTACATGCATGACGTAATTTGTACTGAACTTTTTTTTGAAAGGAACATAATAAATTCCAATAAGTTATGAAGGGGACGCAAGACGACAGTCTATATTAGAACATGCGTAGTAACAAAAAATAAACCATAGCAAAGAAGCTGCAAGTCAACAAAGATTCATAGTTTCATACTTATGGGCAGATAACTAAACTTCTTTACTAAATATAACCATATTGGGCGTATAAAATAGACAGATTCTACTGCAAATTTATCGAGAGGGGACGATACTGGAGAGCTCCATCATCGAAGACCTGGTTGCTGGCCATGTTGTAGGGAGGAGATGCAAAGCACATCAAATAAGCAAGCCAATAATCAAGGAAACCTGACACCGAGGACCACCAATGATGTTGCACGACTGGTCCGCCTATTGGGAATCGACGACCGCCCACCAAAGTGGAAAAAATGGAGTCCTAAGAAAATGCAGTTACAGAGTGTTAAATACAAGAATAGAACCACAAGTAAGCATATACTGTAAAATGTAGATAACCATTTTTGACAAAAGGTTGATCCCTACTTTAACAAAAGAGATAGTTTGCTGGGTACCAGCTCTTACAGGAACTCCTAAACAGAACATAACAAGTGCAACCCATGGTAAAAAAAACTCCTCATTTGGCAAAACATAGTTAATAACCAAGGAACAACTACACGTAGCAAGTAATATCCATCAAATAGAAAAATAGTTACAGAAGGATGGGAGCCTAAGAAAAAAAAGAAAATATAGCATCATGACTCGCAGTGATTGCAATGATCTTCGGTACAGTTCTGAGGTTGATATGGATCCCTATAGAGCCAATGGCTGGGAAATTAATATGTATACAATTATGTTTGTTTCAAAAATGTGCCAAAACAGATGATAAAGAGGTAAGCTCCAGTAGAAATAACTCGATAAATGATTCCTGTTTTAGTAGTAAATAGTTGATGTATGCATTCTAGTCTGGTAGCAACAAATGCCTTGCTTGACCAGAAGAAAAAAGATCCATTCTATGATGGATAAGAAATTATGCCTTGGCCACATGCAGAAAGTAAGCCAAGTTTTTCATTTTATTTTACATGAAACGTTGCATATCTAGTCATTGGTTAGTAATATAGCTAAGCACATTACATGCCAACATTGTATTGTAGCAAAAGCAACTTCAGAATATCAACCTCTAATAGACAAATGCTTATAAGTAGACCCTCCCAAACAAGCTGAATGTATTTCTGAAGGAAATAAAAAAGGCTGAATGGAGGAAATTTCTATCAGAAATTAGGGCCTAATAGTTATGAGACAACAGCACGGGTAGTAAGCCCATAATATGCATTAGCTAGAAGATTTACCTTTGACAACAGAGATCTGATACAGAACTTGCATATACTAGGTTTGGAGCTACACAAATTAAAACTGGACCACAGGATCTCAAATGAGAAAAGTAATACAATCTAAACTCATGGATTCAGGCTTGAGCTCGCCTTAGGCCATAGCAGGCTACAACACGAACACAAAAAACAATGGTTAAACCATTGTTTTCTAAAAACAGAAATTAGAACAAATCAGCAAGAACCAAAGTGGACTGAAATATAGAAGTAAGTAATACTAATTACCCTATATGTTTTATCAACTGAAATATAAGAAGGCAAGTTATATCTGGTGACAATTCATCTTTGAAAGCCAATCCAAATGGGAAAATCCATTATAATTCAACCTGATTCTGCACCTACAGACCCGAGATGCTTCTCATCTCAGTACTAGCTGTAAGTTTACTTCATCTTCTTTGAGCTAAACTTGTGCACCCAAATTTGAGTACTAGCTGTAAGTTCTCTTCAAGCTAATATATATCCCAAAATCAGTATATGAACCCAATTATCTTACAGCCCATGTTTTATTGCCTAATTCTGTCGGTACGACCCAGAGACATGAAACCTACATAGATCTAATAATGATTACACTAATTACCTCTTGTTTGTTAATTGAATAACTAACATTTGATGGACCATGACAGACAAAAAATGCAGCATATGGGCATGCTAAATTGAGGAGTAATTAGACACAAGCCCCTGAACCTAAGGAGTCATTAGACACAAAAGCGTTGGTAGCTCTATTTATGGAAGATAGAAGATTAGTAGGAGGACTGGAAGCGGCCATAAGTCAGATCTGGAGAGAAGCTCTTCCTGATTTGTCCCCAACATCTATTTTTCTAGAGTACCAAGCAGGCCAGATCACCACGGCCATGCAAATTTTTGTTCAGTCTTCGCTAATATGCACATTATCAAATCTGGCGAAGCCATACTCAAACTTGTGCACCCAAACTGAAACGTGTAGAACTTCAAAAATAGCAAAGGGATGCATCAATAGACACCCAATCTGAGAAAGGCCAAAACCTAGCACCATGGCAGCCGCCGCAGCCAGCAAGTGGTGACCAGGATTATGCCTAAGTTCCTTGATTTAGAATTCTGGATTGAGAGGGGATGGGAGGAGAAATACCGGGGAATAAATCCTGGCAATGAACCAGAGTGTGGAGAGCTCACCGTGACGCCGCCATAACCTGCTAGATGGAGCAGTGACGCCGTAGCCCGTGAGATGGAGCAGTGCCGTCGTGGCCGTTGTTGAGCATGAAGCGGTCGCAGTCGATTTAGCTCCCGTGTTGCCCGGCACTGAGGAACCCAAAGAACTCACCACACCGCCGATGCCACCTACTGCCACCGAGCACCGCGCCGCTGAGTCTGCACCACCAACAGCAACGACGGCACCGCCCAAGACCAAGTCAAATCCGCTGAGCACCATGCCGCCGTTCGCTGTCGAAACCGTCCGTAGCTTTTTTCCTTTTCTTCTTTATCTTTATCTTTATCTTTATCTTTACCTCTTTATCTTTACCTAATAATAAAGAGAATTGAGTTTCTTCCATACGTCATAAAAAATACCCTCGAAATTGGTAAAATTTACCCACCAATTGCACCCGTAAGTGACAAAAAAGGTTCAGGCATCGCATTGTTGATTCTAGTTTATATAAGCCGAGATCCCCTAATATAACACGAAGATACGCTGAGCTCAGTGGCCAGCGCCGCACGCTTCCACTACAGAGACCAGGGTTTGAGTCCCAGCCTGCCCATCTTTTATCTAATCATTTGCAGGTTGCAACGCCCCTGTTTTTATTTCATTTTTTGCCTTTCACGTTCTTATTTCTGTTTTAGTTTTTTCTTCTTTAAATTTATTCGTGATTTCCAGAAAAACAATATTTCAAAGAAAGTCTTGAAAAATTATAAACTGTTCGTGAATTAAAAAAACATTCGGAAAATCATAAAATGATCATGATTTCAAAAAATTGTTCACGTATTATAAAAAACTATCACGGTTTCAAATAAATTTTCAGGAAATAAAAAATGTTCTTGATTTTTAAAAATATCCAGTATTCAAAACATATTAGGGAATTTAAAAAATGTCCATTAAAGTTTGGAATATGTTCACAAAAATTAAAACGGATCCATAAATAATGAACATAATAAAGCGTCGCAGGAGATCTGTAGGGGTCGCTTCATGATTTTATTCAGTTCCTCGATTTGGATAAAAAAAAGTTTTCCATGTCTTGTACATTGTTGAGCCCTCAAAAATTGACACAACTTTCTAAGGGTTAATTTTTGTAAGCTACATAAAAATGACTAAATTTCTATTTTGCCTTCATACACAGCTATATTTTTTACCACATTACTAATTATTATAAACACCGCTACGCTAGGTCAAGGCGAGGCACTCACTCATCGGTCTAGCTCATGCAGTGTCCATCAATGCAGTTTTATCACCGACATTTTTTTTCGTTATGACGCGTTAGAAAATCAAGTCGTGATGAGACCATCACATTTTTTATTTTTAAAATGACTTTCTAAAAGTCCCTTATCTCGTCATGACATCACCCAGACATACTTTATGAAATTACATTCTAAAAGTCCTTATCTCATCCTGGCATTTGGTTCATAATTTTTTTATATCTATTGCACATGCATAATCTAATAGCTTTTCTCCCGTTGCAACGCACGGGCATATTTGCTAGTTTTTAATAAAGAGCGGAAAAGGACGGGGAGGTGGCTGGGTTCGAGACATCAACACATAAAAGGTAAAATTACCTCAATCCGATGTAATTTTACAGCAGGGGACGGTAGGGCTTTTTACAATCTTAAAACCGTGGCGATTTCGTTGGACACTGATGTAAGATCTGGCTCAGCCAACCGACTAGGGTGAAGAATTACTATTCCTCACCCTGGGCTACTAATAGACTTTCTATATATATATATATCCAATTGGATGTAAGTTAGCATAAATTATTATTGTTGACATCACCCAAAGGTGAATACATTGGGAGGCAACACAATAAGCCCCTATCTTTCTCAGTGTCCGATTACAACTCCATAACCACAAGTATTGCGTGCGTGTTAGCAATTGTAGAAGACTATATGATAGTTGAGTATGTGGACTTGCTGAAAAGCTCTATTTTTGATTCTTTCTGATGTTATGATAAATTGCAATTGCTTCAATGACTGAGATTATAGCTTGTTAGTTCTCAATGAAGTTTCTGAACCATACTTGACATTGTGAATTGATTGTTACTTGAGCATAAGAAACCATATGACAAAAATCTATATATGTTGCTGTTATAAGAATAATCATGATGCCCTCATGTCCGTATTTTGTTTTTATCGACACCTCTATCTCTAAACATGTGGACATATTTTTCGATTTCGGCTTCTGCTTGAGGACAAGCGAGGTCTAAGCTTGGGGGAGTTGATACGTCCATTTTGCGTCATGCTTTTATATCAATATTTACTGCATTATGGGCTGTTATTACATGTTATATCACAATACTTATGGATATTCTCTCTTATTTTACAAGGTTTATTATGAAGAGGGGGAATGCTGGCAGCTGGAATTCTGGCTGGAAAAGGAGCAAATATTAAAAACCTATTCTGCACAGCTCCAAAAATCCTGAAACTCCACGGAAGTCACTTTTGGAATTAATAAGAATTATTGAGCGAAGAAAACACCAGAGGGGGCCCACATCCTGGCCAGGAGGGTGAGGGGGCGCGCCCACCCCTACTGGGCGCGCCCTTGTCTCCTAGGCCCCTTGGTGGCCCTCCGGTGCCCATCTTCTGCTATATAAAGTCTTTTACCCTGGAAAAAAATCATAAGCAAGCTTACGGGACGAAACTCCGCCGCCACGAGGCGGAACCTTGGCGGAACCAATCCAGGGCTCCGGCGGAGCTGTTCTGCTGGGGAAACTTCCCTCCAGGAGGGGGAAATCATCACCATCGTCATCACCAATGATCCTCTCATCGGGAGGGGGTCAATCTCCATCAACATCTACACCAGCACCATCTCCTCTCAAAACCCTTGTTCATCTCTTGTATCCAATCTTGTATCAAAACCACAAATTGGTACCTGTGGGTTGCTAGTAGTGTTGATTACTCCTTGTAATTGATGCTAATTGGTTTACTTGGTGGAAGATCATATGTTCAGATCCTTAATGCATATTAATACTCCTCTGATTATGAACATGAATATGCTTTGTGAGTAGTTACGTTTGTTCCTGAGGACATGGGTGAAGTCTTGCTATTAGTAGTCATGTGAATTTGGTATTCATTCGATATTTTGATGAGATGTATGTTGTCTCTCCTCTAGTGGTGTTATGTGAACGTCGACTACATGACACTTCACCATTATTTGGGCCTAGAGGAAGGCATTGGGAAGTAATAAGTAGATGACGGGTTGCTAGAGTGACAGAAGCTTAAACCCTAGTTTATGCGTTGCTTCGTAAGGGGCTGATTTGGATCCATCAGTTTCATGCTATGGTTAGGTTTATCTTAATACTTCTTTTGTAGTGCAGATGCTTGCAATATGGGTTAATCATAAGTGGGATGCTTGTCCAAGAAAGGGCAGTACCCTACACCGGTCCACCCACATATCAAATTATCAAAGTACCGAACGCGAATCATATGAGCGTGATGAAAACTGGCGTGACGATAATTCCCATGTGTCCTCGGGAGCGCTTTTCTCATTATCAGAAATTGTCCAGGCTTGTCCTTTGCTACAAAAAGGATTGGGCCACCTTGCTACACTTTATTTACTTTCATTGCTTGTTACCCGTTACAAATTATCTTATCACAAAACTATCTGTTACCTACAATTTCAGTATTTGCAGAGAATACCATACTGAAAACCACTTGTCATTTCCTTCTGCTCCTTGTTGGGTTCGACACTCTTACTTATCAAAAGGACTACGATAGATCCTCTATACTTGTGGGTCATCATAGACCGCCCTGCTCTCCCGGTGGTGGTGCCCCCTCTGGCGCCGCGTCCCCGTCAACCTCACCGTCGACAGCTGCCTCTGCGACGGGGATTGCAAACGCATGGCCGCAGTCTCCAAGATCCTTTCATCGCACCCTGGGCCAGCCAGACGCCTTGACATCCGCATGTTCAGTACCAACTGCAAGGTCCAACCCAAGTTCGACGAGTGGTTCTTATCCCCCGCCCTAGATCAACTCGAGGAGCTCAGCTTTGAAGCTGGACGATGTCGCTCTCTGCCGCCGTCCGTGCTCTGCCTCACACCAACGTTGTGCCGCGCCAGCTTCAGCTCCTGCTATCTTCCCCAGATTAATGTCGCGCCCGCCCTTCTTCTCCCTCAACTCAAGCAGCTCAACCTCTTCGACATTGTCATCTCGAGGAAGGCTATGGAGCACCTTCTCCGCAGCTGTAATGCGCTTGAGTACCTTCGTCTTGAGCAGATCCACAGGTTCATTAGCCTCCACATTGCCTCGACGAATCTCCGATGGATTTATGTGTCTTGCTGGCCCCGCAACAAGACATCAATTGGGAAGAGATCACTCCAACTATTCCACATTATGGTCATTGAGAATGCGCCTTTCCTTGAGAGTTTGCTTGTATCGGATCTAGAAGGTCCAACAAAAATCAGGGTCATTGATGCGCCGAAATTGACAACGTTGGTGTACTCGTCTACCAAATTCTCCGAACTCTTTATTAGATACGTAATCGTTCAGGTACAACGCTCATCTTCTTCTCCGTCTTCTTGAAATTCACATTTTTAAATTTCTTCTTGATGTATTTACGACCGTCTTCCAGAAAATGATTCCCACAAGCTTGACCCAGTCCATGCGCACAGTGAAGATCTTGGCACTAAAATCTACCGGCCCCAATCTGGATCAAGTTGTTGGATTCCTTACATGCTTTCCGTGCACGGAGAAGCTACTCATCAAGGTGAAACTTATTTCCTATTAATAAACAGTAATCACAACGTAGCTCAATTTTTTCGTAATTTTCCCAAATTACGATGACAAGTGTAGTGTTCAAAACTGCATCTACGCACTGCATCGAAAGAAATGTTTTTAGTATTTTTTTTCTCACGTGATCACCTGGATCGTTTTTATGCTGTACTACTATAGTAGCCTAGGCTAGTCATAGTGGAAAGTAACTTAGACTACTCCAGTAACTCTATGGTTACCCTAAGAGCAAGTACTACCTCCGTCCTGGTTTACTCTTCCAATTTTGTAGTATCAAAATTTGACCATAGATTTAACTGACAAAATGTTAATGCATGTCACTAAGAACTATATCGTTGGATTCGTATTTGAATATAATTTCAAATGGTGTAATTTTTAGTGACATGCATTGGCATTTTCTTAGGTAAATCTATGGTCAAAATTTTATACTAAATACGAGGTAGTATTCCCTCCGTCCCAAAATTCTTGTCTTACATTTGTTTAGATACGGATGTATCTAACACTAAAATGTAACTAGATACATCAGTATTTAGACAAATTTAAGACAAGAATTTTGGGACAGAGGGAGTACAAAAGTGGGCTATGTAGGCCAAAACACGTGCCAAATTCACTTGTGATGCATTTGGCATCGATGCCCCTCCATTGCTCACCTGGTGCCCCAATCTAGATCACCTACTTTGCTCCGCGCCAAATTAACTCACGCAATGAAAAAACACTGCGTGGGAGAGAGAGAGGCCGAGGCAATAAAAAACACTTGTTTGGGAGAGTGAGAGGCTGGTGTAGTTGGTTTGATTGATTTGTTTATACATGTGGGTCTGTGTGCACAACGATGCCAACTCTCTCACATCACGAGAGCGGTGCCAAAATCTTTTGATTTGACATCGATGCGTATTATGTGGCATACTTTTGCGAAATATGGCATCGGCCACATAGTGGAAGGCAACAAATGCCCAAGCTCTTCACGTGCTCCTAGTTAAATGAGAGGAAACATAAAGAGAGATAGAGAGAGAGTGAAAAAATATCACTAGCCAGCCAACCCTATCGTATGAGCGAATGATATTGGTACCTCTTGATGACACGTCAATCTTATACAGCCAGCTGCTCTAATATGTTCTCTTCTTTTGCAGATAAGAAAAGACCTGAAAGTGAAAAATGTGTTGCACTATAACAATCTCATCGAATGCCTTGATCTCCATCTTACAGAAATTGATTTGATCGACTACCGAGGCAGCACATCTGAGATTAAATTGGCTAGGTTCTTTGTTCTGGAGGCAAGTGTGCTCAAGGTAATGAGGTTTGGCGTTCTCTGGCGCAACAATGGATGGTGTGCTGATCACCGCAAGCATCTAAGCCTAAATGACAAAGTCTCCACAGAAGCTGAATTTGTTTTTGAAACATCAAGTGGCCAGAGACTCGAAAACTTATTTGCCCATTAGTGACTTGTCAGGGCAGTGGATTTTAGTTTGTACGATAACGCTGCATCCACCTAAAGTAACAAAAGTTCTTACGTAAAACTTCCTAGTGATTCCCTCTTCGTAGGTGCAACATTACTACTAACATTTGTAATATCAGTTTGAAACTTGTAATATTGCCGTGTCCTATTCCTGCGTTTTCAAAGTCCTGTGAATCAAACAGGTCCTGAGTTGGTGATGATGTTGTGCCTCCCATCTTTCACCAATAGCCGTCGGATCTAGATCTAACGCATACAAACCAAACTTCTCCATTTTTGCAAAAAGATGCCCGCACTTGTTCCCTATTTACAAACAACTCCTTGTCTCTCACAATCAGCCTTATCTCCTCCCAACCACATCTAGAAGGCCGTGGAAAAATCGGGCGTGATGGCCGCTGCTGGCGCCGTCCACCCCCAATCTTGGTGTTCCGTGCAATGCACGAGAAATTATGTCGAACAGGGCTAGTTGTAAGCAGGTTAGCTCTACAGCCATGATGATAGTGACTGTAGACGGTGAGGCTGACTATGGTATGCCGAACACGGCGCCTATACTCAGGTGTCATCTCCGGTGCAGGGTCTTGTCACTTCATTGTGAGGAGCAGCACGTAATAATTTAACCAACGGGTAGTACAGTGCTAGTACTCCTACTACATTGGTAGTACTACTACTAGTACTAGTAGCACCACAGTCTGGATTTAGGAGTACTACCACGTCCATCTGGATTTTAGTATTTGACTAGCAATATCTAGTAATGCATGTCACAAAAAATGTACTACTCCCTTTGTAAATAAATACATGGTGTATTGTTTTATTCCTATCGGCGAGAGAACTTAATGTTTTTTTGCTAATTAATAGGACTACACACAATGAACTAAACACCGCATGTCATGTTTGGTAGTCTCAAGTCATTGAAAGCATGCACGACCCACATCTCTCATTGGTTGATATGTCACGAAATAAGAAACAAGGAGTGAGTTAATGTACCCTGCCTAAGTGTTTTGGGATTATTTGGTTTTCGTAAAGTGAGTTACGCAACATTTTTGTTTACATGCATTAACATTTTATTAGTTAAATCAAAGGTCAAAACTTGGCACAAAATGCAAAGGGGACCAATAAACTAGTAAACATCAAACTTCTCTCATTTGGCCCCAACTAGAGGTCCGGTGAGATGACTATACTACACCGACACGGAGGGGGACGCAGCTTCATTGACTTACTACAACTGCCTTTGGGTGAATGACATGTGGGCCCAATGGGTGGCTGGCCCACCTATCATACATCCAAAGGCAGGTGCAGTAGAGGGCCGAGGAGTAGTACAAAATCCTACGCACCTACGCATGCTAACCAAGGGCAATAGTGATCACTCGAATCGCAAGATCAGTTGACTAGAAGCTAAGCTAGACCCATGGAGGCGATGAGCGCAAGCATCAGCCGGCTGTGCCAGATGGTCCACGATGCCGGCTTGCGGCCCGACACCGAGGAACGTCTCCAGGTATTGCTTGAGGCCACCAGGGCAAGGGGCCGCTTGGATGACAGCTTCATCTCCTTGTTCGACGAGGTCCTCGTCGGTTTCCTCGACAAGTTCACCGTCGTTAAGAAGCTCGCGGACGACTTTGACGTATGCCTCCAGCCGACGCGCCTAGGCTCTGTGATGCCCGCCACCCTCAACGGCAACTATGGTGAAAACCTCTTCGACGCGCTGGTGGCCCTGCGACTGCCCGCCGTCGTGCCGAAGAATGTCCACCTCGAGGTCGTGCTCGCCGCGCAGCGCCTGGCGAAGCAAGACACCATCGACATAATCACCCACGTCTACGTGCAAATCATCCACAAGGACTACTACATGCAAGAGGAGGACGATAGGACGCTGGCCTTCTTAGACCGCAGGGCAACCTTGGACGACATTGTTCAGAAGCACGTTGAGCTTGCCACCAACGCCGCTGCTCCTCACACGTCGGTTGGTGACCCGGCGCACTAGGGCGTGAGGATGTCGTTGATGGATCCATATGTATTTTTATCTTTCTGTCAAATCCATGTAGTAATATATGGTACTACTAGTAATTATCTTACCTTACGCATCAACTTCATAATTTTCGTACGTACTCCATGCATGAACGGCGCCAGAACCAAACTTCTCATTACTCTAGGGAAAATCGTTATTTTCTATCTATCAGTCGCGCCATGGAGCATAACCAAAATTTACAAGTTACAAGTTCAAAAGGAAAAGCCTGCCATGTTCGCATCGCACCCCCACACGGTTGGTCTGGCATGCCGCTCAAGGGGGAATGCGTGCGGTGCTGCATTTTCACTTACAAGTGGGACCGCAGTTGAGCAAACCAACTATCAGCAAACCCCCACCCCGCGTACCGCGCGATGGCTGAGAAAACAGGAGGGAGAAGAGATGGCTATAGCACGAAATCCAAGAAAATTGGTGTCGGATGGGACTCGTGTGGGTGGCGTGTGCTGTATTGCTAGACGTGAATGCTAGTTATGGCCCATGCCACCCCACTATATCGAGCCTATATCAAGGTGCTGGTTAGTAGAACAAATTTCCTGGAGTCTGTGCTCAGCCCTCCTCTATCTCTCTTCTCAGCCAGCCAGCGGACGCGCGGAGCCCATCATTTGTTTGCTCATATGCGGTCCCACATGTCAGTGAAAACGCAAGAGGACCCACTGAACCTGCACATCTTTCACCCGACGTGATGGTGATGAAAAACAAATCCAATAAAGATCTCCGGTGGCCGCTTTTGGAGTTACTCGAGAGTAGTAAGATTCTATTTACAGTCTAACCCAAGATGCACATCACGTGGCTCCAACTACCACTCTATTTTCTTGCATGACACGACCTGGATGCTGGATGTCCCACGTGTCGGCAAAAGGAGGAAGAACCTGACCAAATCTTCGGTTGTGCTCTCGGATTAGACTAGTTGTGCTAACTTAAAATTTTTATTGTGTAGAATGGATGCAAGTTTTGGTATTGGGAAGAAGAGTACATCGATATATTGATAGAGCGCAATTTAGTAGATGTTCTAGCACTTTTAGCTAGCATAGAGGCTAGAGATGAGACTAGTGCACTTGTTGATACTCCTACTAGAATAGAGGCTAGACACGAGACTAGATGCGAGGAAGCAACGTCTACTTCTTTACACTCGAAGAAGAAAGAAGCACGCAAGATCGAGCCTCCACAGATCAACACTGAATACATCGAGAAGGCACTAATCCAACTTACCGGAGCAATTATGGAAGTTGGATATCTTCTAAAATGTATTCTTGTGGTTCTTGTTTTCTTTGGTCTTGCTTGTCTAGTCAAAATTATCATTGGAGTTCGTGCAAAATGAAGGTCCGTTTGGGGTCGTGCGTTGGAGTTGGCCTTACAAGTGGGACCGCAGTTGAGGTAACCGACTATCGGCAAACCCCCACCTCGCCCGTCGCGCGATGGCTGAAGTTAGAGAAACAACGAGGTTGAAGAGATTGCTCTAGCACGGACTCCAAGAAATATGGTGTCAGATGGATGTCATGCTGGTGTCGTGTGTCGTACTCCTGGACGTGAATGCTTGTTCTGGCCCATGCCACCCTACTACTCCTACTACTTATATAGTACTCCTACTTGTAGTATCGAGGATTCGAGGTGCTGGTTACGTACATCGAACACATTAACATATGGCTACAGTAAAAACACCCGCCCGACGCGCGAAGCATTTGAAGCTAGTACAAATAGTGTACTACTATTGTTGATTGGCCTCATCCGATAACCTGTTGCAATGCACGTACAATTATGTATTCGGAAAATATTTTTTTGCCTCGTCGCACCACTCACTCAGAGAAGCGACTCGAAGGCCATTCATAAATTTAGTAAGTTTATCACAGGCATATCATTTTATTACATACAACAGGTCATCAACCCACATCGACAACGAGGATACATTATAAATGCTAAAGTTTTCATCACACAACAAATAACAAGCAATGAAATGAACTTCAACTCAACCAATCCTTGGCGTTGGAAACACTTGCTTTGAACCACACGTGATTCTCTGGGAAGGGCCATCCATTGTCGATCTTGAGACCAACGCAGGACTGATCATCCAGGCTGAAGCGGCCTACTATATCAGTACCTGGGTAGGGAACCACCGAAATGTCCGAGGTATAGATACAATTGCTTCTCATAAATGGTAGTAACATTGTGTCAACAGCAGTTGGATCGCCTTTCACCATCATTGGATAGTTTTGTCCAAGAAAGAGCGAGTTTTCTCCAAGACTATCAGTTCTGTACCAGGGAGAAGGTGTTGGCGCTAGCACACTAGTATCCATCCTGAATACCATGCAACGGGTGTTGGAATAGGTCCGAATAGTGCAACCATGGGAGACTACACCTGCTTCCTTAGTAGTAACATCAGCAGTGGGCTGTATACACACAAGAAGAGGTGATCCATCGGAATTAGTTGCCAGGCGCCACTAAGTATATGGACGTTGCTCGTCCTCATGCTCGTGATCATCACCATCGTCATCTCCCCCTTGGTTATCAAAATTTTCAAGTATAGGTGGTGGAATGTTCACAGGACCTTGGAAACACAAGAAGAAGGTTAGTTAGTAAAGGGAAACTTGCTAACCCACATGCATGTGGATGAAACAATTAGAATTACGGTGGAATACAAACGTACCGAAACTATGAGGATCCCATGCAAAAACAGTGCCATGAGTGGTGGAAGCAAACACAAGGCCCTCATATTGAATTGCATCACATTACTCATCCGTGTACAGAAACTGATTTTTGAGCAATATCCATCCAGTCGAACCACGAAGGACGGCAACAAGCTTGGTGAAGATAGCAACAACTACATAGTTCTTGTAATTCCAAGAGCGGTTGGTAACTTGACAAATTGCTATCTTCCATAGAAGAAAGTCACCATGATCATATTTGAACGTGCGTAGAATACTGGTGTGCTCAACCTCTGGGCAGTTCGCTGAGATTTTTGGAAGTGGAACCCAGTGATGGCTGTACACATTCACAAGTTCCCACTCGCAGTTGGACCCAATATAAACAACCTAATCTCCATTTGCGCCTACCCAAGCCTTACCCTCAAGCGATGGCATCTTAACATCATACGTATCATTATCAAGCGACATAAACTTGCACAAGGCGAGGCCTCCGTCGTCCCTGCGCTAGTCATCAGGGTCACGACGAAGAAGATAGGAGAGATCAAACCGCTCCTTGACCCTTGGGTTCCTTGTAATGATGTTATTAGTTGAGTCAAGAATGGTCTTGAACAAACCTGCCATGCTAGCCGAGGTGATGACGTCACACCGATCAATGAGTTCCTCCACCACGTCATCTTTTAGATCGGGGAAAGAATAACAGGGTCGTTTCTGGCCTGTTCCCTCCACGGAGAAGGCAAATGGAGGAGGGAGGAAGAGCGTGCGACAATAGTTCCAAATCGTGAGGGAAAGGCGAAGAGTCGATGGACGGTTGCCAGTTTGCCACGGTACATGAAGAGGCGCCCCGGCCTACACGTCCGTTCAGAAATACTAGTAGAAAAGGACTTGCCGTCATCTCACTGATATGTTGGAACGGGACCACATGTCAACGAAACATGGTGTGTAATTTCTCATGCAAAATGCGATCAGGCCGCGTTGGCCCGAGGTACCACATTAGTTATCGACCTTTATTTTTTTAATGGCGTGCCATTCAATTTGGAAGCACGACTAACTGGTACTATACACAAAGAAAATATAAACTACTCTACCACGACTCCACCTCCAGTACTAGTAGTATAAAAAGATATATAGGCTAGAGCTTCAGCGCTTTCTTGCTAAGGGCTGCCCACTTGCTTCTCACACTATCACCCTCTCTCCAGATCTAAAAAAGACGGCCTCTCTCTCCCTCCTCACCGATGGTCACAAATCCGCCGAGGAAGAAAAGGACATGCAACGTTGACACACTCGTCGTCGGCGAGCGAGGTCACGCACTGACGACAAGGCCGTCCTCTTAGACCTAGCGCCCGCGTGGGATGGCCTCTGTCCCCAAGCTCGCTGTCGTAGTGTGTGCGGAGTACGACGACCACGAGCGAAGCCACTTCCCGCTGACCCTCAGGTATGCCACCTCTTTTCGAACCATACCCTTGTTCTATTGCCCCATCTGCCACGTCGTTGCATGTGGATCTTTTTCCACTCCACCATCTTCCCAATTTGCTATCCATTGCTCTGTTGGCCACGCAGATGAAAACCTTAATTTGCACTATTAAAGGAAACCCTACTTCATGCAGACTAATCCATGTCTAGGTTGAATAAGGAAAGGAAGGGAGACTGTACTGTCCAAGAGAGTAGGCATCGAACCTGCATCTAGGTTGAAAAGTGGGAAATCGGTAGCTAAGGAATGAGTCTCGTGTCTCTTGGTTGAAGAAGGGTAGAAAGGCATGAAAATGCAATAGAGAATGACCAGGTCGATCGGTTTGTTGTCCTCACATAGGAAAAAGGTGGCTAAAGAGAACAAAAATGGGACGTAATCCACATATGCTGCCTGGATATTTGTTGCTCTGGGTAACCATACCTCCCTCACCATTCTGCGTTCGTGGAGGTACATCGTACTGGTGCGCCCACGGTCCGAACGGGCCTCCCATGCTCTTATTGCCACTTTTTTGCTATTAGTATAACGCCAGCAGTCAAGTCAAGCAATGCTACTGCTAAAATGATGCCACATTTAACTAATGCCGCACTCAGTCTAATGCCACCAATAAATTTAAGCAATGCCATTTAATGTCACTAGATTACTTTAGGGTTAGCTATTGATTGTGGATGTATTAAATATTTTTTAGCTAAGGCATTCTAATGTTGTTGCACAGCCAGTATACCAATGATGAAACTTGTTACTACCTTCAGATTTTTGCACTGTTAATGCTTATAGATTACATACCTCACTTTCACGAGATAAGTTAATTTTTTTGTACAGTGTCACCAAAATGCCAAGGTGCTGATGTCATTTTATTTTGGTTAAACTGCACAAAAAATTATGAAGACAAGAGGAAAGGTCAAGAGTGGGCACCTCCTCCTCTGGCCGTTCTCTTGATTCGTTCGATCAAGTTTTTATGTTTGATCAATTATCAAGATTGGGATAGCAATTTTTAAGGTCCCCACGAGTTTGAAATGATATTTACCTTGGAGGTACATGGTTTGCAATTTTTTTATACTGTCATTAGTTAATAATGCTAGTTACCTTCAGACTTTTGTATTTGGTTTAATGCTCATGCACAACTAGTATACCAATGCTGAAACTTGTTACCTTTACATTTTGTATTGTTAATTCTTATAGAAATCTTCCAGCGCTAGAGTTTATTGAAATCTGTTCAGTAAAACCATTGTATTGTACCCTATAATAAACTAACTACTCTACTATTGCACTAGCCACTAGATTAGTGTATATTTGTATTATTCGAATGGTGTTGCATTAGCGTATGGACATAAATAAAGTGTGGGAAGCTTTCCTAGATATGTGCTCAAGAAAACTACTACCTGTTTTTCTAAATACTAGACGTTTGGGTACTTTAAATTGAACCGCGAAAACGTCTTATATTAAGGAACAGAGGGTGTAGAGTTCACTCAAATTATCCCGGTAAAGCTAGTCACACCTTTCTTAAAATTAATGTTCATTATGTTATCGGAGGAGGTCTGTATGTTTGTCTCTAATGCCTGTCGACTACATACCTGACATCATGATGTAATGTTAAGTCATTTCCTCTTGTACAGTGTCACTGAATTATCAAGGCGGTGATGGCATTTTATTTTAGTTGAACTACACAAAATATGCTTAAAAGAAGAGGAAAGGTCAGGAGTCGATCATTCTTTCAAAATGAACTATATATGCCTTTCCAACATCAGCCGTTGTTGCCTTATTTATTCCTTCAAACAGGTGGTTAGAAACAGTCTTGCTACCTTTTCCATTAAGAAATTGGAATGCTTATATTTGTGAGTCTATGCTTCAACTAGTGTTGTTTTTACAGTAATCACACTTTCAATATCTATGCAAACATGGATGCTTGATTTTAGTGGAACTGCACAAAAAGTCCAACTAGATCAACATTAGGAGCATCTTTTCTTCCAAACCTTTATATCCAATTGGTGGCTCTATGAGCTGTTCATTATGAAGGTACATGGTTTGCTACTATCTTGCTACTCTTTTTGTACTGTCATTAGATAGTAATACTAGTGGTTTGCATGTGAATTTATTGGCAGGGTGGACCTACATTGGAGGTGCAGGACAGGATTCAATGATTGGATGCTCAATTTCGGTTGTATCAATTTCACCTCTTCCATCACTGCAAACATGGATATCCTTGGTCTGATGAAGAATAGGCGCTATATTTTTGCTCTGAACCAGTAAATCAATTCAGTATGAAATTGTCCAGGGCAAAACATAATTGTATCAAATTGTCTAGTGCAGAACATGACAGATGCTAAGCGGAAGAGACATGTTTAAACCGAAAATACAAGGTGTGGTATATGTTTACTAGTTGCTTGATATTTGTGGAGACAGAGATGTCTGCCCGTTGCTATTTGGCAAGCAAACAAAGTGACCGCAATTTTGGTTGAACTGCAAAAGAGAATAGTATAGTCATTGCATGCAGTGCCATTTGAAAATAGACACAGAAAGATTGGATAGTCACTTCATGGACTGTAGAAAAGTAGTACTGTACTATTTATTAGCCAACACTAGGTTCTTCATTGCTTTGGTCTGATTATACAATGGGCATCATTTTGCCTAAGTTAAAGTTTGTATTCCAAAAATAGTCTCGCCGTGTGATCAAGAGAAGACCAAATCATATTGCAGTGAATGTTCCTCCATCATGTGTGGTTCATTCTCATGGTTCCAGCTGTTGGTGAAACCACTTACGTTTGCAACAGGAATTGTAGACTTCACAATTTTTTTTCTTTCAGTCTGTACTGAATGTTGGCCAAGAGAAGCATCCATGTTAGTAGGAAGAACATATGTTTTTTTCTAGATCTTTGCTTTTGGAGCTACATATTTGTATATGATCTATGAATCATTGAGATGCATTAACATGTTGATCTTATGTATGGGAATCATACTAGTTGGTTTTAGTTGCGTCGCAAGATCCGAAGTGGCTGATCTTTGCTTTTGGAGCTACATATTTGTATACGATTTGTGAATCATTGAGATGCATTAGCAGTTACTTATTTCTGTTCGCTCAGTGTTTATAAGTTACTGATCGATCACTAGCTAGCCTACTAATGCGCTCCTGGCAGTTTTATTTGCGACGCAAGATCCGAAGTGGCAGTTTTTTGAATAAAAATGCCTACCTCTGAAGAAACTGACAAGCTACACTATCCTACCTACTCGATCCTACACAGATAAATAGCAAATCACACACGTACTACCTTCTTTCCGGTTTGTAGGTCTTAATTCAGGAAATGACCTACTCGATCCTACACGAATAAATAGCAGATCATGCATGTATTAGTACCTCCTTTCTGGTTTGCAGGGCTTAATTCAAACCTCTCACCAACCAAGGTACTCCCTCCATCCAGGTTTATTAGTCCCGTGAGCAAAGTAGCAAGACCAAGGCATGGCAATAATTAATGGCATGTAGAAGTTTAAGCCTAATTAATGCAGCGATTTAAGTGGCTGCATGCGTGCCCTCGACTGTGACTCGTTGCATGCTGCTCCGCGTACTGACTGCGAGCGATTCTGAGTGCCTACATGCAGCCAGCCGTAATTAAGGCAGCTAACTGATGCGAAAAAAGATGCGCTTTAATTGTTGCGGGCTGTTTAAATCCGTGGAATCATTATTGACAAGGAGGGAGATGATTTGAGTGCACCCGTTTGACCGTCATGCCGGCATGCGACCTAGACGGGATGGGACGACACAGTCATAATTTCAGTTTCTCTAGTTTTCCACGGCAAGCTGGCGCACTAAGCCATGCCTGCTTATGCATTGAATTCCGATGACCGTCGCGCTACCATCCGCCTATAAGTACTGTTTCCCGACCTTCTCCGGTGGCACCGTGACCCAACTCGCCATATCCTCATAAGCCCCCACCGGCCCGACGTCGCTCGCCACGTCCGCCATGCCCCCGCCCGTCTATGGTAGGCGAGGCCGGAGGCGGTCACCGCCGGAACTAGTGTTCGGTTTTTCACCGGAAGGTAGATGGAGGGAGGAGGCATTCTATCTGTCTTTAGATGGCAATGAGGAGATCGAGGACTTGTTGGAGCGCGACCGCCTGGCAGAGGAGCAGGAGTTGTTGGAGCGCGACCGCCTGGCGGAGGAGCAACATATCGCTAATTTGCGCCGGCAGCGGGACATGGAGTAGCAGCGCACCGACGCTCTGAGTCGCGAGCAGAGCACTCGCAACTAGGCTGACTATGTGGAGGCCGGTGCCCGGCAAATAGCCCTGGAGGTTGTTGGGCATGCATGCATTCGCGACGCCAATTTTTACTACCAGCTTGTCAAGTGGGTTTCCCGCTTAGAAGCTGAAGCTTCAGTGGACCACGCCGGCATGGAAAGGGCCAACGCGCGCAAGCAATGCGCCCTATCGCACCTCTGGCAAGTCCGAGGCGAGGCGAAGGACGCCGGTGCCGGCGTTTAGCGTGTACCATAGATGGCGGCCGGCATCATCTAGTTAGCTAAGAGTAAGTTAGTACTTGTACGCTACTAGAGTATTAGTGGGAGTAGATAGTTAACTTGGCTATGATGGTTGTCAATGTGGAAGTTCAGTACTCTATATGTGGATCAGACCTGTTACTTTGCTCTGAATGTTGAACTTTCCATTTGAACGTATGGAATGGGCTGTTATTTTTTTAGTGGGTTGTATTTGTCCTCCACGGGTTTAGAGGCCGACTTGTGGGCCTACCAAGTTGACGCGTACACAATCAAGAGATGATTGTACGTGGAGAGGATGACAGCAGGGACCCGCCAAGGTCATGGTAGTACGCAAGCAAGTGCCTCCTTATTTCAAGCCAATAAAAAAATGGCTCCTCCTAATGGATTTCTGACATCTGGGTCCCATGCCATTGTCATCATAGTCAATAAACAAGAGAATTGCACAATGAGCGGCTGACACCAGGGACCCAGCAGCTCGCCCAGTTATTTTTGTTTTGGGTTAATTTGATAAATGCCACTCCAAATCTGGTGTTCCCGAGAAATGCCACTGTAATTTCCAAACTTTGAAAAATGCCATTTCATGCCATTTCTAGTGGCATTTTTCGAAGTCTAGAGTGGCGTTTTTCAAAGTTTGCAAACTGCAGTGGTGTTTTTCAAAGTTTGCAAAAATTGCAGTGGCATTTTTCAAAGTTTGGAAATTCCAGTGGAATTTTTATGAATCACCATAATTGGAGTGGCATTTATCTAACTTGTTTTTGAGACGGAAGCAGGGTGTCAACTGGGCTGTGCAGGACACTCTGGCCTGTCTAGACAACCTTTTCTTTTATGTTTACCACAGACCAGCCCAGTAGTTTTTTTCTTTCTGAAAATGGCTAGCCCAATTTTTTTTGTGATTTGTCAAGTAAGTAGCTTTGTTAGGCCTGTTGGGCTGCAAATCTTTCAAGACGAGGAGAGCTTCATTCGGCTAGCCGAGAAAATGGCCTATCAGTAATGAGAAATGGGATGTACATTTTTAAAACACATCAAACCAGCAATTAGTTTCAAATATCTTTTTTAATTTCGAGATTTTAAATTGCATTGATTTTTATGCGTGGACAATTTATTGGATTTTATATTGATATACATTTATTTTTAAAATCAGTCTGAATGTGACTCAAAATTTCGGGATTAAAAATAGTTCAGACCGCACCGACATATGCAAAATTTCATATAATTTTTTAACCGTGGACACAATATGGGCTGTAATGCTAACACAAAGAATATGGGCTCCAAAAAACCCCGTAAGAATTAGCAAATGAGCTAAAATTATTAGAAATAATGGCAAATGGCTTGTATGTTGTTTTCCATAGATTTGAGGCTTTCCTAAATAAAAGGTTGACGCACAAGCAGTGACTGTTGGATGTCCATCCAACGTCCATCGTGCTTCTTCAATCTCTGCTCTTCCTGCTCCAGCCGCTCAAACAAGCACCGGTGGGACTACCTGCTCCCTCCTCCCTGCGGCTGGCTTTGCCGCAGTGCAGGCCTCACCGCCCCACCGTACTTCCATCGCGGGCCTAGCCATCCCTCTACCCACCCACACCTGCTGTTATTCTACGGCGACGACAGACAAACCAGTAAACCCTCGTATAGTCGTACTCCCCTCCGCGTGGGAAACAACTGTTGAGTCTTCCCTGGCTCCGTGTCGTTCCCTTCCTAGGCCTCGCCGTCGTCCACCGCCCTGGTGCTCTCGGCGTGGTGTGGTCAACGTGGTCAACGATCGACATGCATCTGAATTGGACTGTATGTGGAGAGGCTGACAGCTGGGTCGACGGCCGCATGCAAGGAAATGCCTCCTTACTACGCGCAAAATAATGATTCCTCCACCTGACATCTGGGACCCATCGAAAGGGCCTCTGTATTTAGCGAAAAAAATGTTACCGCCGCTGACAGCACGGACCCACTAGCTATATCTTTGCACACAAGGAAGTGCCTCCTTATTACGCACAAAAAAATGAATACTCCCCGAGGGAGTCCTGGATTAGGGGGTATCCGGACTGCCGGACTATATACATCGCCCGGACTATTGAAGCGTGAAGATACAAGACTCAAGACTTCGGCC
This sequence comes from Triticum aestivum, assembly GCF_018294505.1. NCBI lineage: Eukaryota > Viridiplantae > Streptophyta > Magnoliopsida > Poales > Poaceae > Triticum > Triticum aestivum. The sequence goes on from NC_057813.1 coordinate 485,848,177, forward strand.
CGTGTTCAGATGGGACTCTCCTTTGCGTGGAAGGCAAGCTTGGCGATCTGGATATTGTGTTTCCTTCCTTGTAACCGACTCCATGTAAACCCTACCCCTCTCCGGTGTCTATATAAACCGGAGAGGTTGGTCCTTAGAAGGACAATCACATTTTTACAATCATACCATCATAGGCTAGCTCTTAGGGTTTAGCCTCTACGATCTCGTGGTAGATCTACTCTTGTACTACCCATATCATCAATATTAATCAAGCAGGAAGTAGGGTTTTACCTCCATCAAGCGGGCCCGAACCTGGGTAAACATTGTGTCCCTTGCTTCCTGTTACCATCAGCCTAGACGCACAGATCGGGACCCCTACCCGAGATCCACGGTTTTTACACCGACATTGGTGCTTTCACTGAGAGTTCCTCTTTGTTGTCGCTGGAAGGCTTGATCGCGCCTTCAATCGTCAACAACATGGTCCAGGGCGAGACTTTTCTCCCCGGACAGATCTTCGTGTTCGGCGGCTTCGCACTGCGGACCAATTCGCTTGGCCGTCTGGAGTAGATCGATAGCTACGCCCCTGGCCACCAGGTCAGGTTCGGAAACTTGAACTACACGGCGGATATTCGCGGAGACTTGCTCTTCGACGGATTTGGGCCTGCGCCAGGAGCGCCGAACAGTCACGATGAGCATGACTTAGACCTGCTGTCGGACAAAGCTCGGGATGTCACCCCTACAGTAGCCTCGGGTCTAAATCTGGAGCAGGTTGCGTTGCCTAAGGACGGAGGGGTGGACCCCGCCCCGCAGGCCGCACACTCATCGACGGTGGAGCCGAACACAGGTCCCACCTCTGTGGAGGCCTGTAACCCCGGGCCCCCGGACTCGTATCCGGTTGTTGGTTCCGGTCCGCACACCCTCGAGCCAGCCGGGCCAGGTTGGGCTCCGGCAATGGAGTTTACCGCCGCGGACATCTTCCAGCACTCGCCCTTTGGCGACATGCTGAACTCATTAAAGTCTCTCTCTTTGTTAGGAGGCTCTGGGCCGAACTATGTCCGGCTTGAGTGGGAAGCAGGCGACGAAGGAATTCGCTGCCCACCCACCACCCACTTCATAGCCACGGTCGATGATTTAACCGATGTGCTTGACTTTGACTCCGAAGACATCGACGGTATAGACGACGATGCAGGAGAAGTACAGGAGCCACCGCTCACAAGGCGGTGGACAGCCACCTCCTCATACGATATATATATAGTGGACACTCTGAAGGAAACCAATGGAGACGAGGCAACATAGGATAACCCCTCAGGAGGAAAAGCAAAGCATGGGCGTCTTCGGCGCCGCTCCAAGCCTCGCCACACCCCGGAGATGAAAGCAATCCGGATGATGCCGAACAGGAATACAACCTTGATCAGCCTACCTTCCAGCAGGCAGGACCGATCACGGTGGGATACTTGGAGAGGGACAACTATACACCCCCCTCCGAAGATGAGGTAAGCCTCGGTAATGACGAATTCGGCGTACCTGAAGATCCAGTGGAACAAGTTCGCTTCAAGCCATGGCTCATGGCCACGGCAAGGAGCCTGCAAAGGAAGCAAGAGCAGCTTAAAGCTAACCAAGATTTGCTAGTGGATAGGTGGACCAAGATCCCGACCACCAAAAAGTACGGACTCGACCGCCCTAACAAAGGGCATACGCGACACAACTGGCTACCTCAACCTAAGCAGGAGAACCAAAGGCACACAACCCGACGTCCACACACCACCACGGTCTAAGAAAGTAGGAAGGATACACGAAGAGGCATCCTCAAGCCTCGGTGCAATGGTCATAAATGTCAAGTCAGGGAAGCTGGTGCCAAGTCCAGCAACTCCCACTCCGGTCAACAGACAAAGAACAGCTCAAGCCCGTTCGGCCCGAGCCACACACTCGATCAACCATGTGAAATTCACGGTACTCCTAGAAGGACGGCAAAGCATACCAATAGAGAATGCCGAATACTCAACAACCGGTCGTGTGTCAGAAACTATGAGGGGAGGCGTCTAGTCAAGAGACCCCCCAAAGCATAAAAGTACGGCCGATCGCCCCCGATCATACTCACCATAACAATTCAATTGCCGTACCCCTAGACCTAGTAGTCCGGGGGCTCCATAACACACAAAGCCCCCATGGTACGAAACCACAAATAACATCTTCTAAAGGATGCCAGGTGCAAAGGCCAAGTTTATTGGCCCACCACCCTAACGGTTGTTTTTGAATCACCAAAAAAATGACACGCCAAAGAGTAATTCTTCGGCACCTTCCCCTCATACGGTAATTTACCGTATGCAAACGGGATGAACCACGTTGACTAGATTCCACGTGATAAACCATTAGGCCAACACCGTGTGATATAATCACGCCCACGGGCAAGGCCGGACCCCACCCTTAGAGCGAAAATCGTACAGCCGCCGGAGTAGCAAGTCGCGCATGCCTATCAAAATTTTGATATGACAGCCAACTATCCGGACACCAACCGATGAGTCCACGCTACTTCATGGTATAATGGCTGGGTTGACCAGGGTCCGATCAGGAACCCTTAGACCGACCACAAGAGGACGTTCAACTGCCTCCAAGCATTTGCATTTACAAACTAACTTTGACGCAGAACAGGATTGGCGGCGTGGAATCGGCCCGGACACACAAGGGCAGGAACATGCAGGTAGAAGGCAGTTCGGATTCACTCTTGATCCACTCACAACCCCCTCTAGTCCGAACATCACAGGTTCCGCCAAAAACACCTCTTTTCATAATCATACATCGTACTCATATGAATAGACATATCATCCTGCTACAATGCGTAGACTTAAATAACACTTATCGACCGTCGTTTATCGCTGACGCCTCTTTGCCAAAAAAAATGGCAGCCACGCTTCGTGTTATGCCCGGTTATGCCAGGGGCTTCACAGTACGGCAATAAAGTCCGACCACCTTTTCGGTTGCTCGGCACCCCAAACTTATAGCATTATATGCATCAGCTCCGAATCATGTCTTGGGTCATTGGTTGGGTTTGCCCAGCTCCCATGTTTTGGTACCTTATGTTCCGTTCTATCGGCTAAGGTAGCGCTGGGAGAACTACTACGATTGTGTCCCGATTCTGCCGGACGAGCACCTCAGTAGAGAAAGCCGAAAACTGACTGTCATGATGCAGCGAGAGCTGGTCAGCTGTTCGAGAGGTTGAAAAATCCTTAAAGATTTATTCTGCATAACGCCATTATAAATGCAGAGTGTGACGGATCGGTCTTCCGATCAGGCGCCAATAGAGCCCCTAGTTCGGCCTTCCGAACACTAGGGGCTGCGCCGACCATACTCGAATTCCTATGGATAAGTGAGAGTAGTAAAGCCTTATAGTCCGATTGCCTGGTTCGTGGTGAGAAACACCTCCCAAAAAGGACCCAAACATGGTATAAAGAGTGTCCAGATATATCCCGAACACCCCCGTATTCTTTTTACGTGGGGGCAGAAGCCGACGACTGGCCAACTCTCAGGATCTACATACAATAAACAGCCACACAGGAAGAACATATGTTCAAATAAAGTAGGCAATATATAATGACAGTGCCATTATCCCATATTATAAAGAGCGGCACGAATGCCCTCAGGGAAATATAATGCCTTTGGTACACTTATCCACCGCAAGGCGGGCCCCTTTCAGTACACCTTCATGGTACAGCTCGGGCTTGCGGTGCTCTTTACCCTCCGGCGGCCCCTCAGTCATCAGCTTGTCCGCGTCAAGCTTCCCCCAATGCACTTTTGCACGAGCAAATGCCATGCACGCACCTTCTATACAGACTGATCGCTTGATAGCATCAAGCCGGGGACATGTGCCCACAATCCGCTTTATGAGTCCGAAGTAGCTGCTTGGAATTGGCTTCGCAGGCCATAGCCGGACAACCAAGTCCTTCATGGCTAGTTCGGCCGCCTGGTGCAGTTCGACCAGCTACTTCAGCTGATCGATAAAAGGCACCGGATAGTTCGGCGCCAAATATTGCGACCAGAAGTTTCTCTCCACAAACTTCTTCTCCTCGGTCCGGTAAAATTGGGCGGCATCTGATATGCTGCGAGGTAGATCTGCAAACGCCCCTGTAAAAACGAGAATTCAGCTTGTCGCTTAGAGTTCTCCCCACTATCATGTACAAATAGCAATGAATACAACAGGCCTTACCAGCCACAATTTCCGGGCCTCCTGAATGTCCCGTACAGCACCTCGGGCTTCTTTCCAAGCATCTTCCACGGCTTGGAGAGCTTGGGCGAGTTCGGATTCTTTCCCTACTAGACTCTGCTCCAAGCACTCGCTTTTCTTCACAGCCTCCTGGAGCTCCCGCTCAGCTGTGATGACCCTGGCCTCGTGTTTTTCATGAAGCGCCTGTTCGGCGGCATCCTTCTCGTTGGCATCAGCCACAACTTTCTTTAGTGCCTCATATTCGGCACTCGCCCCTAGGGCATACAACACAAATACTTTTCAATTGGCACAATTTCTCATTCGTGCCTAATGCAAGACAATGTTTCAACATACCTTGCTTATCCTCTAATTGCTTCTTCACATGACCAAGTTCTTCCTTGGCTAGTTCAGGCTCTGCTTTAGTTCGGACACTTCCACATTATGAGCGGCCGTCTTCTCCACAGACGCCTGTTTTCACACAAAGAGGTACATGTCATTAACAAAGGTTCACACGAGAAAAGAGGATTTGATCCCCTGCCCGGCTCTCTATCTTTCGCCGGACAGTGTATCAGGGGCTACTACTCATATTATGATGATTCCTCAAAGGTTTCTTAGAAACCATACCTCAAAAGCCTTTATAAGGCCAAGGCAGGACTCATTCAGTCCACTTTCGGCAGACTGAATCTTTCCAACCATCGCACCCATGAGGGTCCGATGTTCATCGATGATAGACGTGTTCTTTAACGCTGTCGATAGACCGCCCGACAGCTTTGCATAGACAGAGGTTACCGGCAGAGTAGGCAAACCTCCCTCCGTTGAGGGTGAGGGAGTCCTGGATTAGGGGGTATCCGGAGAGCCAGACTATATACATCGTCTGAACTATTGAAGCGTGAAGATACAAGACACAAGACTCTGGCCCATGTCCGGATGGGACTCTCCTTTGCGTGGAAGACAAGCTTGGTGATCCGGATATTATATTTCCTTCCTTGTAACCGACTCCATGTAAACCCTAGCCCTCTCTGGTGTCTATATAAACCGGAGAGGATGGTCCTTAGAAGGCCGATCACAATTACAATCATACCATCATAGGCTAGCTCCTAGGGTTTAGCCTCTATGATCTTGTGGTAGATCTACTCTTGTACTACTCATATCTTCAATATTAATCAAGCAGGAAGTAGGGTTTTACCTCCATCGAGATGGCCTGAACCTGGGTAAACATTGTGTCCCTTGCTTCCTGTTACTGTCAGCATAAGACGCACAGATTGGGAACCCCTACCCGAGATCCGCCGGTTTTGACACCGACATTGGTGCTTTCATTGAGAGTTCCTCTGCGTCGTCGCTTCGAGGCTTGATGGCGTCTTTAATTGCTAACAACACGGTCCAGGGTGAGACTTTTCTCCCCGGACAGATCTTTGTGTTCGGCGGCTTCGCACTGCGGGCCAATTCGCTTGGTCATCTGGAGCAGATCGACAGCTACGCCCCTGGCCACCAGATCAGGTTCGGAAACTTGAACTACACGGCGGATATTCACGAAGACTTGATCTTCGACGGATTCGGCCCTGTGCTAGGAGCACTGGACAGTCACGACGAGCACGGCCTAGACCTGCTGTCGGACAATGCTCGGGACATCACCCCTGCAGTGGCCCCGGACCTAAATCCGGAGCAGGTTGCATTGCCCAAGGACGGAGGGGTGGACCCTACCCCGCAGGCCGCATACTCATTGGCGGTGGAGCCGAACACAGGTCTCACCTCTGTGGAGGCCTGTAACCCCGCCCCCCCGGACTCGTATCCGGTTGTTGGTTCCGGTCCGCATACCCTCGAGCCAGGTTGGGCTCCGGTAATGAAGTTTACCACTGCGGACATCTTTCAGCACTCGCCCTTTGGCGACATGCTGAACTCATTAAAGTCTCTCTCTCTGTGTCAGGAGGCTCTGGGCCGAACTATGTCCGTCTTGAGTGGGAAGCGGGTGACGAAGGAATTCGCTGCCCACCCACCACCTACTTCACTACCATGGTCGATGATTTAACCGACATGCTTGACTTCGACTTCGAAGACATTAACGGTATGGACGATGATGCAGGAGATGTACAGGAGCCACCGCTCACAAGGCGGTGGACAACCATCTCTTCATACGATATATATATGGTGGACACTCCAAAAGAAACCAATGGCGATGAGGCAACGGAGGATAACCCCTCCAAGAAGAAAGCAAAGCATGGGCGTCGCCAGCGCCGCTCCAAGCCCCGCCAAGGCAATACTGGCACCGGAGACGAAAACAATCCAGACAGTGCCGAAGATGAATACAACCCCGATCAGCCCGCCTTCGAGCAGGCCGAGCAGGAGGACGGGCATGACAGCCCAGAGGAACAGGCGACGGACGGGTATCCGGAGGAGGACAACTACATGCCCCCCTCCGAAGACGAGATTAGCCTCGGCGACAACGAGTTTGGCGTGCCCGAGGACCCCAAGGAGCAGGAGCGCTTCAAGTGCCGGCTTATTGCCACTCCGAGAAGCCTGAAGAAGAAGCAGCAGCAGCTTCAAGCTGATCAAGACCTGCTCACAGATAGATGGACAGAAGTCTTGGCAGCCGGGGAATATGGACTCGAGCGCCACACGGCTGACCGGCGCCTCGAGGTCGGGATAAAAGGGCATATCAGCTCGAATACCAACCTGCACCTCCGTGCCGGTTTACTACGGCCCGGGGCAATACTCAGGACCTGCGCAATAGACTGGATAACACCGCATGACAACAAAGATCGATCTACGGATCACGGGGGCGTGCTGCAGCACATGATGATGACCGTCATACCGGATACACTAACAGCAAATCCGGCCGGGCCGAATATAACCAGTCAGATGCAGCCAGACTGTGTCGTGACATAGCCCGGCACAGAGGCGCCGCACACCCCTATGCTTCACCGATGAAGTGATGGATCATGAACTCCCAGAAGGGTTTAAACCCGTAAACATCGAATCATACGATGGCACAACAGATCCCGCGGTATGGATTGAAGATTTCCTTCTCCACATCCACATGGCCCGCGGAGACGATCTACATGCCATCAAGTACCTTCCCCTTAAGCTCAAAGGACCCGCCCGGCACTGTCTAAACAACCTACCCGCAAATTCCATTGGCAGTTGGGAAAACCTGTAAGACACATTTCTTGACAACTTCCAAGGCACATATGTGCGACCTCCGGATGCCGATGACTTGAGCCACATTACTCAACAGCCCAGAGAATTAGCCAGGAAATTCTGGACTCGGTTCCTAACTAAAAAGAACCAAATAGTCGACTGTCCGGAAGCTGAAGCCCTGGTGGCCTTCAAGCATAATATCCATGACGAGTGGCTCGCCCGACACCTCGGCCAGGAGAAACCCAAGTCCATGGCAGCTCTCACGACACTAATGACCCGCTTTTGCGCGAGCGAGGACAGCTGGTTGGCTCGCAGCAGCACTACGCCACATTCTGGCACGTCAGATGTCCATGACAATAATGGTAAGCTATGGCGCAACAGACACAAGCGACGAAACAACGGCAACAACACCGAAGACACGGCGATCAATGCCGGATTCAGCGAATCCAAATCCGGTCAGCAGAAGAAGCCATTGAAAAGAAACAATCAGGGACCGTCCAATCTAGACCGTATACTGGAGCGCTCGTGCCAAATTCATGGCACCCCGGACAAGCCAGCCAACCACACCAATCGAGACTGCTGGGTATTTAAACAGGCTGGCAAAATAAACGCCGAAAACAAGGACAAGGGGCTGCACAACAACGATGACGAGGAGCCCCGGCGCTCGAACACGGGGGGACAGAAGAAATTTCCCCCCCAGGTGAAAACGGTCAACATGATCTACGCCACTCACATCCCCAAGCGGGAACGGAAGCAAGCACTACGGGACGTCTACGCGATGGAGCTAGTCGTCCCCAAATTCAACCCATGGTTAGCTTGTCCAATCACCTTTGATCGTAGGGATCATCCTACTAGCATACATCACGGCGGCTCGGCCGCATTGGTTCTAGACCCAATCATAGACGGATTTCACCTCACAAGAGTCCTTATGGATGGAGGCAGCAGCCTGAACCTGCTTTATCAGGACACAGTGCGCAAAATGGGCATCGACCCTTCAAGGATTAAGCCCACCAAAACCACCTTTAAAGGTGTAATTCCTGGAGTAGAGGCCCGTTGTATGGGCTCTATAACATTGGAAGTGGTCTCCGGATCTCCGGACAACTTCTGAAGCGAGGAGTTAATCTTCGATATCATCCCTTTCCGCAGTGGTTACCACGCACTGCTCGGACGAACTGCATTCGCTAGATTCAATGTGGTACCACACTATGCATACCTCAAGCTCAAGATGCTAGGTCCGCGCGGGGTCATAACAGTCAACAGAAACATGGACCGCTCTCTCCGTACAGAAGAGCATACTGCAGCCCTTGCAACAGAAGTACATTGTGGCCTCCTTCGGCAAACCACCAATCCGGTGACAACAACCTCAAGCACCGTCAAGCGAGGTCGGAGTACCCCGCAACAGGATCACCAGGCATGCCAAGAGCACGACTAGCAGTCCGGCCTCCGCTCAAATCACATCAAAGCAGCATTCGTGCCACGCATGCACAATTACGCACTCAAAATACCATGGGCACAGGCGGAGGCGCAGCAGTGGCTCAGTCAACAGTGCGGTATAACTGCCACACACCTTCGTAACCTTTCCTTTTACCTTTCAGCACATTGCTTTAGTGCAGCTTCGCCAAAAGAGCCGGATTGTCGGACTTACATAGGAGAGAAAACCAAGGAGGCAACAGGCTTTGCGCACAGAAGGAAATACCCAGGTGGAATCTATTTACGATCGTTATACCTGCTTTATCTATCTGTACGTAGCCTGCCCCTGGATAGGGTATGTCAAAATAATCCTATTTATCTCCACTTAATGCATTCATTGTAAACATACGCTTAAACGTATTATTCATCAATGGGAGATCATATATATCGTCAGCTTATTATTCTTATTTGAGCATTTTTTCTTACAAATGTCTATTTGATATTGCATCCGTACACTTTGGTACGTTGAGTTTGACAGGGGCTTCTTCTGGCGCCCCATAATACGACAAGACAAGTCCAAACACTTTCAACAGTGCGGCACCCCGAACTTATATCATTATATGCATCAGCTCCGAATCATGTCTTGGGTCTATAGTTTGGATAGCCCGGCTCCCTTGTTTTGGTGCCTTACGTTCCATTATATCGGCTAAGGTAGTGCAGGGAGAACTACTGCGATTGTGTCCCGGTTCTTCCGGACGAGCACCTCAGTAGAGAAAGCCGAAAACTGACCGACATGATGTGGCGAGAGCTGGTCGCTGTTCGAGAGGTCTTAAAATCCTTAAAGATTTTTCCGCTTTAGGCGATAATTCGGCTTCGTCCGATTTAGGCATATATAGCGCCCCAATTCGGCCTTCCGGATTCTAGGGGCATCGCTGAAATTTAAAATTGTAGACTTCTATGGCTAAGTGAAGGTTATAAAGCCGCATAGTCTGATTGCCTTGTTCGCTGCGCCAGCCACCTCCTTAAGGGGCCAAACATTTGGATAAAGAGTGTCCGGGTTTTCCATGAACACCCCAGTACTAGTTACGTGGGGGCGGAAGCCAACGACTGTCCTACTTTCAGTATCTTATAAACAGCCGCATAGAAGGTAATATTTTAAATAACAAAAGCGCTACATAGCGCAAGTAACTTCGTCCTTATATTACAAACATGACAGAAGTGAATTCATTCTAAAATTATGTCCTTGGTACAATCATCGGCCATGAGGCAAGCGCCCTTCATCACGCTGTCATAATACTTCTCCGGATAGCAATGCGCCTTGCCCTATGGCGGCCCGTACTTCACCAGCTTCTCCGCATCCAGCTTGCCCCAATGCACCTTTGCACGGGCAAAGGCCCGATGGGCACCCTCAATGCAAACGGATCGCTTGATGACTTCCAGTTGCGGACAGGCATTCACCATCCGCTTGATCAGGCCGAAGTAGCTGGTGGGCAGGGGCTCACCAGGCCACATCCGGACTATGAAATCCTTCGTAGCCACTTCGGCCGCCCTGTGGAGTTCGACCAACTGCTTCAGTTGCTCACTCAGAGGCGTTGGATGTTCGGCCCCAGCATACTGGGACCGGTACAGCTTCTCCGTTGAGCTCCCCTCCTGAGCATGGTAGAACTCCATGGCATCTGATACGCTACGTGGCAGATCTGCGAATGCCTCTAGAGAGCTCCAGACTCGGGTAAGTAAAATAAACGCCTCCTCCATATGTTTGCTTTGCATAAATAATTTCTTACCCGCTGTTATCCTTTTGGCCTCCTGGATTTCCTGCTGTGCCTTCTCGGCTCCGGCCTTGGCATCTTTTATACTTACAAGGGCCTTCGCAAGCTCGGCCTCTTTCGCCTTAAGCTCATGCTCCACGGACTCGAACTTTTTGCCGAGCTCCTGGAGCTCTTCTTGTACCTCGCCCACTCGGGCTTATTGCTTCTCGCGCTCCTTGCGTTCCAAGGCCGCCTTGTGTTCGGCCTCGGAAAACGCTTTCTTGAGAGACGCCACTTCGGTGGTGGCCTCTGTCACCAAATCACAACGCTTCATCGTTAGAATAACCAATTTTATCTATCATTCATTATATGAGAGAAGGGAATCATTCACCTTTGCTCTCTTCGAGCTGCCTTGTCGTGAGGTCGATCTCTCCCTACGCCTGCTCCAGGTCCCATTTTAGTCCGGCGATCTCAGTCATACGGACAGCAGGGGCAAGCAGCACAACCTGTTTATTCACATTAAAACTCATTGATTAGACTCCTGCGGATTATAATTGACCCTCCGTTTGGTCTTTCTTTCCGATCACCAAACAGAGTATCAGGGGCTACTACCTATCGGGTGGTAATTTCACACATTTTTACTACTTACCTCAAAGCCTGTTAGTAGGCTGGTGCAAGCTTCGGTTAGTCCGCTCTTGGCGGGCAAAACCTTCTGAACCACCGCACTCATAAGAGTACGGTGCTCTTCATCCATGGAAGCGCCTCGAAGCACTTCTAGCAGACAATCCAACGTCTCGGGTGTAGCGGAAGTCCTCGGCACAAATGGCTCGCCCTCCTTAACGAGGGGCTGCCCGCCTGAGTCCGGAACCACGGGAGGTTCCGGCACAGTGTTCGGCTGAGAGTCCGGCTTACTGCGGCTCTCACCAACACGATCCGCGGGGATCTTGAACCCCACGTGTCCGACGTTTGGAATGCCGCCTTGGGGCGCCTCCAGATCCACCTCCCCCCGCTCTGGGAGCCTTTGGGACAACACCTCCGTGTCATCCGGAGGCTGAGGAGTAGTGGCCGTCGGAAGTGAGTTCATTTCTGAATCACTAAAGGACCCGTCCGAAGACGACACCTCGGGATGGACCCTGGCCGGACTGCATACAAGTTCGGCGTTATAACAAAACTATGAAGCAAAATTACGATGGAGTGTGGATACTTACGATCGCACCAGGGGCTTCTTCCTGGGCAGCCACCCCTCCTCGCTATCGGCGGCGGTGGTGGAGTAGTCCGGAAGGGACGCCTTTCCCTTCTTGGACGTCCCAGCCTCCCCTTCTGGGGCAGCCTTCCTCTTTTTCTCCCCCCCAATACGGGGAGGTGGAGTTTCTTCTTGTTCCCCCCGCCTCCGTGGGAGGAATCTGCCTCGTCGTCATCGGACGATGAGGGTATGACGACCTTGTGTCGGGGGACTCTCCTGCCCCCCTGGTCCACCCTCCCAGGCCCCTCGTCCTGTCCGGATGGGGCGGCCTCCTCTTCTTCTTCTTCCCCTTTAGGGGAGGAGTGTGCCTCGTCGTCTTCAGACGAGGCTTCTAGTGCAACCTTACGTTGGAGACCCTTTCGGATCCCCGGGGCCTTCTTATTGGCCTTCTTCTCCGGCCCCTTGTAGGGCACCGGGACCAGCATCTCCGTCAGGAGAGCATTAGCTGGGCTTTCTGGCAGTGGAGCCGGACAGTCAATCTGCTCCGCTGTCTCCACATAATCCTGAACAAATATGCACAATTACTTAAGGCCCCCCCATGAATATATTGGGAAGAACCGAATCCAGTGGCAGCCTGAGAACTCACCTGACTAGGAGGCCGCGCGGCATGGAGCCCACGGTCCTCGGATATGTGAGGAGGTACTTCGGAGGCCTTGAACAATGCCTTCCACGCATTTTTGTGCTTCATGCCATAGAGCCTCTGAAGCGTCTGGTGTTCGGCCGGGATGAACTTCCACAGATTGAATGCCCGCCTTTGGCACGACAGAATCCGACGAACGAGCATGACCTAGATCACGTTGACAAGCTTGATGTTCTTGTCCTTCATGCCCTTCATGCAGTTTTGGAGTCCGGCCAGCTCTGTAGATTCGCCCCATAACAGGCCCTTATGTTCCCAGGAGGTGAGCCGCATGGGGGTTCCGGATCAGAACTCGGGGGCCGCCGCCCAGTTGGCGTCACGCGGCTCGGTGATGTAGAACCACCCCGACTGCCACCCCTTCACGGTTTCCGCAAAGGAGCCGTCAAGCCAGGTGACGTTAGGCATCTTGCCCACCATGGCTCCTCCGCACTCCGCTTGCTGGCCGCTCACGATCTTCGGCTTCACGCAGAAGATTTGCGGCCACAAGCCAAAATGAGCCTTGATGCGGAGGAAGGCCTGCATACAATGATGAACGCCGAGATGTTGAGGACGAAGTTCGGGGCTAGATCATGGAAATCTAGCCCGTAGTAGAACATGAGCCCGCAGACGAAGGGGTGAAGTGGAAACCCTAGTCCACGGACGAAGTGGGCGAGAAACACAACCCTCTCATGGGGTCCTGGAGTTGGAATGACCTGCCCGTCGTTTGGTAGCCGGTGTGCTATGTCTGCGGCCAAGTATCCAGTCGCCCAAAGATTCACGATATTCTTCTCCTTCACGGTGGAAGCCACCCACTTACCTCCTGCTCCGGACATGTTTAACTGTGCAGAGAAGACTTGGACTAGGGCGCTGGAGCTCGAGGGGGCAAGAGTGGGCAGAGAAGGAAGAAGGCGTGGGTAAAAATGGGGAACTATTATCCCTTATCAGAGGCGACGGAAGCGGTGCGCCTCCCCACTTGCCCATTGAGAATCGCTTACTTCCCAAACGCCACGATTGATGGCATGGGGGGATTACCCACACCCATATTGATGAGAATCCCGTGATAAGGGGACACGATCTCTGCTTTGACAAGACGTGTCAAGGAAATCGCCTCGCAATACGCGCTGTGGCTGTTTGTGGGAAAACGGTTCAAATAATGATCTGATCGTAATGACATGTCACGTCGTCTAAAAAGTTGAAAAACTGAAGTATCATTCTCTCTATGGTGGTATGTGAAGATCATTTTGTAGATCCGGACACGGTCTACGTGTTCGATAATTACCTTGGAGTATTCGGAGAAGGAACCCGCCTTGCAATGCCGAAGACAAGACTGCGCGCCGGACTCATCGTCAATGAAGCCTGGTTCAGGGGCTACTGAGGGAGTCCTGGATTAGGGGGTATCCGGAGAGCCGGACTATATACATCGTCCGGACTATTGAAGCGTGAAGATACAAGACACAAGACTCCGGCCCATGTCTGGATGGGACTCTCCGTTGCGTGGAAGACAAGCTTGGCAATCCGGATATTATATTTCCTTCCTTGTAACCGACTCCATGTAAACCCTAGCCCTCTCCGGTGTCTATATAAACCGGAGAGGATGGTCCTTAGAAGGCCGATCACAATTACAATCATACCATCATAGGCTAGCTCCTAGAGTTTAGCCTCTACGATCTCGTGGTAGATCTACTCTTGTACTACTCATATCTTCAATATTAATCAAGCAGGAAGTAGGATTTTACCTCCATCGAGATGGCCCGAACCTGGGTAAACATTGTGTCCCTTGCTTCCTGTTACCATCAGCTAAGACGCACAGATCGGGACCCCCTACCCGAGATCCGCCGGTTTTGACACCGACAAAGGGTGGCCGCTCGCCCGATCCTGGAGCCTTAGAGGCCTCCAGGACCTTATCCGGTTGTGATCCGAACCCGAAATTGCCCCCATCATCGATACATCATGGGGCCGCTGCCCCCATGTGTCCGGCTCCAAAGATATGCCCCCTGCTCTGGGTCTCTGTGAGACGACACCTCAGTGTCACGCCTGGACTTTGGAATAGGAGCCCCCGGAGGCGTCTCGATCACCACAGCATACGAGCTCAACGAATCCGCCGATGAGGACTGTCCGGCAGGAGACCTCACCGGGCTGTACGAGATGTGGCGACAGTTAAAACTACTGTACCCATACAACCCTGGTTGCATAGGCGCATTCGGATTTCGGTTACTTACGATTTTTCCAGGGGCTGGGCCCTGGGATCCCACTCCGGGCTGTTATCGGCTGCCGGGGTGGATGCCTCTGGATGGGAACCTCTCCCCCACTTGGGCGATTCGGCCTCCAGGGATGGGGAAGCCGCACACTTATTTCCACCTTCAGAGTGAGGCTCGTCCTCCTCTTCTTCCTCCTCTTCGTCTTCAGAAGAAGGAGCGTCACTGGAGTCTTCGGATTTGGTGTCCGAAGCCTCGCGGTGACGGAGGCCGCTCTGGGTCTTTTTGACCTTTTTGGAGGCCTCCTTCTTTGGCGCCTCATAAGGCGCAGGGACCAACATCTTTGTTAGAAGAGGTCCGGACGGTTCCTCCGGCAGCGGGGCCGGACAATGTGTACGCTCCACCTTCTTTATCCCTGAAGTCACGATGAAACACGATTAAAATGTCTCCCTCATGACATGCCAACTGAAGCATGGATGGATAGGGCGTGGCTGTAACTTACCGGGCTTGCAGAATGGGATAATGGATACCCCCGGTCCTCGGCGGAGTCCGGCCACAATTTTCTGGACTTGAAGAGCACCTTCCAGATATCCTTGTGGGAGGTATCGTAGAGCTCCCGAAGGGTTTGGTGCTCGGTTGGGTCGAACTCCCACAAAGTGCAGGCTCGACGTTGGCAAGGGAGAACCAGGCGAACTAGCATGACCTGGACTACGTCGACGAGTTTGACGTCCTTGTAAACCATGCTCTGAACGCGCGTCTGGAGTAGTGACAGCTCATCAGATGAGGACCAGTTCGGGCCCTTCTTGGTCAAGGACGTGAGCCTCAGTGGAGCTCCGGATCTGAACTCAGGAGTTGCAGCCCACTTTTTGCCGCGTGGTTCGGTGATATAAAACCACTGCTGCTGCCACTCCTTGATGGAGTTGTTGAAGGTGCCCTTCGGCCAAACGACCTTGGGCATCTTGCTTACCATGGTGCCGCCGCACTCGGCGTGCTCGCCACTCACCACCTTGGGCTTCACATTGAAAATCTTCAGCCACAGGCCAAAGTGAGGAGGAATCCGGAGAAAGGCCTCGCACACGACGATGAACGTCGAGATATTGAGAAAAGAGTTGGGGGAAAGATCATGAAAATCAATCCCATAGTAATACATGACTCCATGGACAAATGTGTGGAGGGGAAACCTGAGCCCGCGGATGAAGTGGGGAAGGAACACAACTCTCTCGTGAGGCTCCGGAGTGGGGATGACCTATCCCGCTGGTGGGAGACGGTGGCCGATATTCTTGGCCAGATACCCGGCTTCCCGGAGCTTCTTGATATCCTTCTCCCGGAGGGTAGAGGCCATCCATCTGCCTCCTGCTCCGGATCCGGACATCTTTGGAAAACTTCTCTTCGATGGAAAGAAGAGTGCTTGGGCGTTAGGGCTCGAACAGAGGGGAATGAGCTAGCAGAAGGAGAAGGCGTGGGTAAAGAGAAAGAGACCTTATCTCTTTATAGGGGCGGTAAATGCTTTTTGCGCCTCCCCACTTGCCTGGTGGAACCCGTTCGACTTCCAGTCGCCGCGATTGGCGGTGCGGTTGGATTACCCATACCCGTGTTGATGAGAATCCCGTGATAAGGGGACACGATCTCTGCTTTGACAAGATGTGTCAAGGAAACTGCCTCGCAATATGCGCTATGGCTGGTTGTAGAAAAATGGTTCGAATAATGACCCGAACTTGATGACATGTCACGCTGTCTAGAAAGTTGCTAGCAGATTGCATTTGTGAAACATCATTCTCTCTACGGCGATATGTGAGGATCATTTTGCGGATCCGGACACGGTTGAGGTGTTCGATAATTACTTTGGAGTCTTCGGAGAAGGAACCCGCCTTGCAATGCCGAAGACAAGACTGCGCGCCAGACTCATCATCATTGAAGCCTGGTTCAGGGGCTACTGAGGGAGTCCTCAATTAGGGGGTATCCAGACTGCCGGACTATATACATCGTTCGGACTATTGAAGCGTGAAGATACAAGACTCAAGACTTCGACCCGTGTCCGGATGGGACTCTCCTTTGTGTGGAAGGCAAGCTTGGCGATCCGGATATTGTGTTTCCTTCCTTGTAACCGACTCCATGTAAACCCTACCCCTCTCCGGTGTCTATATAAACCGGAGAGGTTGGTCCTTAGAAGGACAATCACATTTTTACAATCATACCATCATAGGCTAGCTCTTAGGGTTTAGCCTCTACGATCTCGTGGTAGATGTACTCGTGTAC
Source organism: Triticum aestivum (assembly GCF_018294505.1). Lineage (NCBI taxonomy): Eukaryota > Viridiplantae > Streptophyta > Magnoliopsida > Poales > Poaceae > Triticum > Triticum aestivum. Next base: position 485,864,957 of record NC_057813.1, read on the forward strand.
TACCCATATCATCAATATTAATCAAGCAGGAAGTAGAGTTTTACCTCCATCGAGAGGGCCCGAACCTGGGTAAACATTGTGTCCCTTGCTTCCTATTACCATCAGCCTAGACGCACAGATCGGGACCCCCTACCCAAGATCCGCCGGTTTTGACACCGACACTCCCCTTTCTAGCTGGGACCCAGTATAGTGGGCCTACTAAGTTGACGGGGACAGAGGGCTTTGTCAACTTAGTCAATATGCACGATTCTTGCTCGAGTGACTGTACAATGTCCATCTAACGGCCGTAGTGCTTCTTCAACCTCTGGTCTTCTTGCTCCAGCCGCCCAAAGCAGCGCCGGTCTTGCTGCCTGCTCCTGCCTCCCGTGGCCGGCTGTGCTGCCGCGGAGGCCTCACCGTCCCCATACTACTTCCACCGCTAGCCAGGCCATCCCTCCACTCCACTCGCCCACACCCCATGTTATTCTGCGGCGACGGCAACGCAGCCGAACCAATGAACCCTCGTACTCCTCTCCGCATGGGCATCCACTGCCGCGTCTTCCCCAGCTCCGTGTCGTCCCCTTCCTAGGCCTCGCCGTCGTCCATCGACCTGGTGCTCTCGGCGTGGTGTGGTCAACATGGTCAAGGAACGACTTCCATCGGAAGAGTACTGTACGTGGAGAGGCTGACAGTTGGGTCCACGGTGGCCGCAAGGAAGTGCCTCCTTATTACGCGCAAAATAATTATTCCTCGACCTAATAGCGGGGACCCACCAGTCGGGCCACCGTATTTCGCAAAAAAAACATTCCCCCCTCTGTCAGCTCGGACCCACCGGAAGTGCCTCCTTATTACCATAAAAAAATGAATACTCCCCCTGCTAGCTGGGACCCTCCTTGGTGGGAGGCTGACTTGTGGGCCTACTAAGTTGACAGGGACGGAGGGCTTTGTCAACTTAGTCAATATGAATGATTCTAGCTCCAGTGACCGTATGATGCCCATCCAACGGCCGTAGTGCTTCTTCAACCTCTGGGCTTCATGCTCCAGCTGCCCAAAGCAGCGCCAGTCGTGCCGCATGCTCCTGTCTCCCGTGGCCGGCTGTGCTGCCGCGGAGGCCTCACTACCCTCTACTATTCCCACCACTGGCCAGATTCTGCGGCGATGGCAGCCTCACACCGTAGCCAAACCAGTGAACCCTCGTACTCCTCCCCGCGTGGGCATCCACTATCGCGTCTTCCCCGGCTCCTCGTCGTCCCCTTCTTAGGCCTCGCCGTCGTCCACCGCCATGGTGCTCTTAGCGCGGCGTGGTCAACGTGGTCAAGGAACGACTTCCATCGGACGTGGACTGTACATGGAGAGGCTGACAGCTGGGTCCATAGCCACAACAAGGAAGTGCCTCCTTATTATGCGGAAAATAATGATTCCTCCACCTGATAGCTGGGACCCACCGGATGGGCCACTGTATTTCACGGAAAAAACGTTTCCCCCCTGACTACTGAGACCCAGCAGCTACATCTTCGCACGCAAGGAAGTGCGTCCGGGCCAAACAAACGATTTACCCCCCTGACTGATGGGACCCACCAGCTACATCTTCGCACGCAAGGAAGTGCCTAACAGTCGGGACCCACCGGGTCGAAGCCTACGTAGCGTTGTCATTCTGGTCACAAACGTGTATGCACATACTGGTCGATGTAGAGGCGCGCATGTGTCATAGTAGAGGAGCGCACGTAGCATGTACACGTACGTACAACGGCCAGTGTGCAAGAAACAAAATATGGCCACGTATGTACATACGGGCGGGGTCTCGAATGCCTACTCGCGCATACGTATGGCCAGGGCTCGTGTACATGGCTGGGTCGGAAGGGAGAAACTGCGTCATCGTTGTGTTCATGGGGAGGCAACGGAATGCGTCGTGTTCATTGGGAGGCAACAGAATGTGTCGTGTTCATCGGCAGGCAATGGACCACGTGGGAGCCAACCGGCTTGGACGGAACAGGCGATGGAAACGAGGCCTGGCGTACCGCAGAACGGAGGAAACGGCCTTGTGTTCGATCGGCCACGTTCGAAACGGTATCCTATTCATCGGGAGGGGTTTGGCGTACCGCAAAACAGAGGAAACGGACTTGTGTTGGACCTCCTACGGTCAAAACGGGGTCCTATTGATTGGGAGGGGTGTGGCATAATGCAAAACGGACGAAACAGACTTGTTGGAGCGCTACGGTCGAAACGGGGGTCCTGTTCATTAGGAGGGGTGTGGCGTACCGCAAAACGGGACTCCATGGGATACTGTTCATCTCCACCACCGACCTCCTCCATCCTCCACGGGGCTACTGTTCATCCACCGTCGACCTCCTCCAGCCTCCACGGGCTCCTGTTCATCCACGGGCTCTTGTTCATCCACGGGCTCCTGTTCATCCAGCCTCCACCGCACGCTACTCCACCGGCTACTTTTCAACCACCCCTCTCCATGGGCTCCTGTTCAACCACCCCTCCATGGGCTACTGTTCATCCACCCCTCCACCGTCTAGTGTTCATCCAGCCCTCCACGGGGTCGTCCTGTTCATCCAGCCCTCCATGGGGTCCTGTTCATCCAGCCCCAACCGGCTCGATCGATCAGGGTCCTGTTCATCCATAGGCAACACCATGGGGTCCTGTTCATCCACCCCCACCGCTCACTGTTCATCCACCCCCCCCCCCGCAACACTCACTATTCATCTAGAGGTAGCATCAATCGGCTTCGGTTAGCAGTAGTAGTGAAGGAATCGCTCGATCGGGTTCAGTTAACAACCATCGATCGATCGCTCGGGTTCAGTAACGCGTAGCCTGCAATGCAATCGCTCGGGTTCAGTTAGAGCCCAATGCCTCGCTTGGGTTCAGTTACATCCCAACGTCTCGCACACACGTGCGTACGTGTACGAGAGAAACGCACATTGCTCGGCCCCCGACCACCCACCTTAACCGGAAACTCGCCGAAATTTTCCTCGCCCTCGCTTCTACCACGGTTTTTTTCGTCATGGACGGCCCAAAGAATGTCATGCAGCTGTGTGTCCGGCCCGCCCAGGACAAAAAGCCCATTTTCTGTCATGATTTTTTGTCATAGAAGTAGGAGCCCACCACTGATACGTCTCCAACATATCTACTTTTCCTAACACTTTTGCCCTTGTTTTGGACTCTAATTTGCATGATTTGAATGAAACTAACCTGGACTGACACTGTTTTCAGCAGAACTGCCATGGTGTTGTTTATTGTGCAGAAAACAAAAGTTCTCAGAATGACCTAAAAATCCATGGAGATAACTTTTGGAAAATATAAAAAATACTGGCAAAAGAATTAAGGCCAGGGGGCCCACACCCTGTCCACGGGGGTGGGGGGCGCGCCCTCTCCCCCTGGGCTCACCCCCCTGTCTCGTGGGACCCCTAATGCTCCACCGACCTCAACTCCAACTCCATATATTCCGTTTCGCGGAGAAAAGTCAGAGAGAAAGTTTCATCGCGTTTTACGATACGGAGCCACTGCCAAGCCCTAATCTCTCTTGGGAGGGCTGATCTAGAGTCCATTCGGGGCTCCGGAGAGGGGGATTCGTCGCCGTCGTCATCATCAACCATACTCCATCACCAATTTCATGATGCTCACCGCCGTGCGTGAGTAATTCCATCGTAGTCTTGCTGGACGGTGATGGGTTGGATGAGATTTACCATGTAATCAAGTTAGTTTTGTTAGGGTTTAATCCCTAGTATCCACTATGTTCTGAGATTGATGTTGCTATGCCTTTGCTATGCTTAATGCTTGTCACTAGGGCCCGAGTGCCATGATTTCAGATCTGAACCTATTATGTTTTCATGAATATATGTGAGTTCTTGATCCTATCTTGCAAGTCTATAGTCACCTATTATGTGTTATGATCCGACAACCCCGAAGTGACAATAATCGGGATACTTCTCGGTGATAACCATAGTTTGAGGAGTTCATGTATTCACTATGTGCTAATACTTTGTTCCAGTTCTCTATTAAAAGGAGGCCTTAATATCCCTTAGTTTCCACTAGGACCCCGCTGCCACGGGAGGGTAGGACAAAAGATGTCATGCAAGTTCTTTTCCATCAGCACATATGACTATATTCGGAATACATGCCTACATTACATTGATGAACTGGAGCTATTTCTGTGTCACCCTATGTTATAGCTATTACATGAGGAATCGCATCCGACATAATTATCCATCACCGATCCAATGCCTACGAGCTTTTCACATATTGTGCTTTGCTTATTTACTTTTCCGTTGCTACTGTTACAACTACTACAAAACTGCTATCTTTACTTTTGCCACTGTTACCATTACTATCATACTACTTTGCTACTAAATACTTTGTTGCAGATACTAAGTTATCCAGGTGTGGTTGAATTTACAACTCAATTGCTAATACTTGAGAATATTCTTGGGCTCCCCTTGTGTCGAATCAATAAATTTGGGTTGAATACTCTACCCTCGGAAGCTGTTGCGATCCCCTACACTTGTGGGTTATCAAGACTAATTTCTGGGGCCGTTGCCTGGGAGCATAGCTCTATTCTTTGAGTCACTTGGGATTTATATCTGTTAATCACTATGAGGAACTTGAAAGACGAAAGAACAAAGATTTTTCCCTCAACTACGAGGGGAGGTAAGGAACTGCCATCTAGCTCTGTACTAGATTCTCCTTCTGTTTTGAGTAAGCTTGCGACACCTAAACCTGCTACTGCTATGAATTCTGATATGTCACATGTTATTGATGATGCTACTTCTGCTATGCATGATACTTATGATGAAACTACTTTTGTGCATGATACTACTTTGCCATTAGGTGAATTTCTTGATGAACAACTTGCTAGGGTTAGAGAGAATGAAATTATTAATGATTCTATTATTGATGATAGTGATGATGAAAGCTCTCCCTCTGATAATGAATTACCTGTTGTTCCTGAGGGTTATGTTATGGCTGAGGAAGCTGCTAGAGCTATTTTTGCTTGCAAAGATAGATATGATCTTAAGAAGTTATTAGCTAAATGGAAGCAGCAATCTCTTAATGCTAGAATGAAACATGACCCCGCTTTTGCTACTTCACCTATCTGTGTTACTGATAAGGATTATGAATTCTCTGTCGATCCTGAAATAATTACTTTGGTTGAATCTGATCCTTTTTATGGCCTTGAATCTGAAACTATTGTGGCACACCTTACCAAGTTAAATGATATAGCCACCCTGTTTACTAATAATGAGAAGTCTCACCCTATTCTCATTAAAGGGTGATGCTAAGACTTGGTTTAACTCTCTTGATCCTGGTTGTGTGTGTAGTCCCCAGGATATGATTTATTACTTGTCTGCTAAATATTTCCGTGCTCATAAGAAACAAGCTGCCTTGCGGGAAATATATAATTTTGTGCAAATCAAAGAAGAGAGTCTCCCACAAGCTTGGGGGAGGCTTCTCCGGTTGCTTAATGCTTTTCCTGATCATCCTCTTAAGAAAAATGAAATACTTGATATCTTTTATAATGGACTAACCGATGCTTCCAAGGACTACTTGGATAGTTGTGCTGGTTGTGTTTTCAGGGAAAGAACAGTCGACCAAGCTGAAGTACTATTGAATAATATGTTGACAAATGAAAATAATTGGACTCTTCCTGAGCCAATTCCTGAGCCAATTAAGCCAACTACTGACCCTATTCCTAAACCAACTCCGAAGAAGAGGGGTGTCCTATTTCTCAGTCCTGAAGATATGCAAGAGGCAAAGAAATAAATGAAAGGAAAAGGTATTAAAGCTGAAGATGTTAAGAATTTACCACCTATTGAAGAAATACATGGTCTTAATATACCGCCTATCGAAGAAACACATTGTCTGGATAACCCGACACAGGTAGTAAAGGTAAATTCTCTCTATAGATATGATAAAGTTGAAATCCCATCTACTAAATTTCATAACCCATGCTTAGATGAATTTGATGACTTTATGGCTAGACAAGAAAGTTTTAATGCTTATGTTGGTAGAGAATTAAAGAATAATGCTTTCGAAATATGACGTTTGAGTGATTATATGGCCAGAGTTAAAGGTGAACTTAAACTCATTAGCAAATATGCTTCTATGGTTACCACTCAAGCTGAGCAAGTACTTAAAGCTCAAAGTGATTTGCTCGATGAATTAAATAATAAACATGACTTTGCTGTTAGAGTGGCTACTAGAACTGGTAGAATGACTCAGGAACCTTTGTATCCTGAAGGCCACCCTGAGAGAATCGAGCAGGATTCTCAAAGAAATAATTTAGAGGCACCTAGTTCTTCCAAAAAGAAGAAAAAGAAAATTGATAGGACTTTGCATGCTTCTAGTGAACATTTTGTAGACACATCTGAGAATCCTAATGATATTTTTATTTCTGATGCTGAAACACAATCAGGTGATGAACATGAACCTAGTGATAATGTTAATGGTAATGTTCATGTTGATGCTCAACCTAGCAATAATAATGATGTAGAGATTGAACCTGCTGTTGATCTTGATAACCCACAATCAAAGAACCAACGTTATGATAAGAGAGATTTTGTTGCTAGGAAGAACGGTTAAGAAAGAGAACCATGGGTTCAGAAACCCATGCCCTTTCCTCCTAAACCATCCAAGACAAAGGATGATGAGGATTTTGAGCGCTTTGGTCAAATGATTAGACCTATCTTCTTACGTATGCGCTTAACTGATATGCTTAAATTAAATCCTTATGCTAAGTACATGAAGGATATCATTACAAATAAAAGAAAGATATCGGAAGCTGAAATTTCCACCATGCTTGTTAATTATACTTTTAAGGGTGGGATACCAAAGAAACTTGGAGATCCGGGAGTACCAACAATACCATGCTCCATACAAAGAAACTATGTTAAAACTGCTTTATGTGATCTTGGAGCCGGTGTTAGTGTTATGCCTCTCTCTTTATATCGTAGACTTGAATTGAATAAGTTGACACCTACTGAAATATCTTTGCAAATGGCTGATAAATCAACTGCTATACCTGTCGGTATTTGTGAGGATGTGCCTGTTGTGGTTGCAAATGTCACTATCTTAACGGACTTTGTTATTCTTGATATTCCCGAGGATGATAGTATGTCGATTATCATTGGTAGACCCTTTTTGAATACTGCAGGGGCTATTATTGATTGCAACAAAGGCAATGTCACTTTTCATGCTAATGGTAATGAGCATACGGTACACTTTTCGAGGAAACAATCTCAAGTTCATAGCATCAATTCTATTGGAAAAATTCCAACTATCATTATTGGAGGTTTTGAATTTCCTCTTCCTACTGTCAAGAAAAAGTATGATATTCTTATTATTGGGGATGTACATATCCCTGTTGAGGTAACTTAGTGTTATTCAAAATTTCTCCGATTCCGTGTTATTCAGAATGAGTTTGTTAACAAGACTTGATCAACCTTGTTAGTGGATTCATTTAGATGATCATGAGATGGATGAAACTAGAAGGCACAACCTTATGTACCCTCTTTTTACTTTCTGTTATTTAGAATAAATAAAGCAAAAATAGTATTATCTGTCTGTTTTCTGAATTATCCATGCAATAAAAAAATATCCCGAAAATAAAAGTGCTCCAAATGCCCTGCACATTTAGTATGATTTTTTATGGAATATTTGACGATTTTAGGCACTGAAAACACTACAGGGGGGGGGGGCGCAAGCACCTGGCCACGAGGGTGGAGGGCGCGCCCACACCCCCTGGGCGCGCCTTCCTGTCTCGTGGGCCCATGGTGGCCCCCTCCACTTATTCTTGCACCCACACACTCCATCTTCTTCCCCAAAAATCCCCATCCAGCTCAAGCACGAGTTCTAGCTCATTTTGCTGCGATTTTCGATCTCCTTGCTCAAAGCTCCATTCACAAAACTGCTTTGGGAGATTGTTGCTTGGTATGTGACTCCTCCATTGATCCAATTAGTTTTTGTTCTAGTGCTTTATTCATTGCAAATTTTTGCTGCATAGGTGACCCTGTTCTTGAGCTTGCATGTTAAATTTATGAGGTCCCAAGTAATTCCAATGCATGATATAGGCTCTAGGCACTCGTAGGAGTAGTTGCTACCAATCTTGTTTAGTTTTATTCACTTTTATTTTGAAGTTACTAAATTTTTTACAATTTTTCAGAAAATGATAAGGAGATTTTTGAGGGGCTCTTCTAGCCAAGGCTCCCAGGATAAACAAGCTAAAGAGAAGGAAAAGGCCAAATATAATCTTCCTCGCGTAGCGGAAGTACGGCCGTGTGAATGGCCATGTGATAATTTCTTGAGAGAAGCCGGGATTTATGAAGACTTTTATTCTTTGATTGAAAATGCGGGCCTCACCGACTTCCTCCACGACCGGATCGATCAATATCTCTTACTCACCAATACTTTCGTGCAAAACTTTTATTACTATCCTAAGAATTCACCTCCTTCAATATCATTTCATTTATACGATGAATTCAAGGAAATGTCATTACGTAATTTTTGCGCGGTATGTAGAATACCCTTTGAGGGCAGCTTAGATGAACCACATCGTAAAGATGTGGATGGCTTTGTTAGCACCATTACTGTAGGGGATCCAAAGAAGGGTTCTGAAGCGAGAATCACTAGCATACACTTTCTTGTTTTACGCTACTTTGCCTTATTTGCTAGTCGATGCTTAATTGGTCGTGGAAATAGTGGAAACTTCAGTGTTCCTGATATTATTATTCTATTCCATGCCTTGTTTGGTGATAATAGTTTTAGTATGGGTGCCGTTATTGCTAAACGGCTATGCCTGAACCGTACAAAAGGCCCCATCTTTGGAGGTATCTATGCAACACGCCTTGCTGAACATTTTGAGATACCTATTAGGCACTATGAGAAAGAGGAGACAAAGTTGCCTCTTTCCCTTTTAGATTACAGGAGCATGGTAGCACATGAGTTTATTGTTCACAATGATGATAAGATACTCCTGTATAACTTGAGATTTAATAAGAAACACAATGAGACTATTATCCTGCCTGCACCTCTGTTGTTTGATTTGACTGCAGTTAATTATCTTGTCTCGCCGGAAGCGGTGTACGCTCCTCGAGGACAGGCATCCGCTCTAGAGCCTGAGCCGGAACCTCCATTGGACCCTTATCATCCATCATCTTATCAGTGGGATCCGGAGGAGATCGCTAGTCAGTGGTATCCTGATTACACCCCTCAGTACACCGGGGAGAGTAGCTGCGGTCCTTGGCAGTAGACCAACTTAGGCCAAAAGCCTAAGCTTGGGGGAGTACGTATTTCTCACCGACTTTACATTCATGCCCACACACTATTCTAGTTATCGGTGCTCATACTCTTTCATTGTATTATCCATGCTAGTTTAATTTATTTTTCTAGCTTTCTTCTTGTGTGTTTGATAAACCTTAAGAAAACCAAAAAAATTTAGTTAGTTTACTTACCATGCTTGTAGTAGAAATTAAAATGAAAACCCAAAAAGATTTCTCGTTCTTCTTTTACTTGTTGGGAGCTTTCCCGTGTAAATAGTTTTATTTCTTTTCTTTCCTTTGGGGGTCGAGAGTAGAAGACCATATTGAAAATGTTTAGTGGCTCTCATATGCATGATTGTTTATTTAACTTAGAGCCCATATTACTTTGTCTTCTCTCTTGAGTTGAATGCTTGCAGATTCCAGCTTAGTCCAATGCATGTGCACTATTATTATTATACACACCGTTCGGTCGTGCAAGTGAAAGGCAATAATGATGATATATGATGGACCGATTGAGATGAGAAAAGCTGGTATGAACTCGACCTCTTTTGTTTTTGTAAATATGATGAGTTCATCATTCCTGATTCAGCTTATTATGAAGTAAACATATTTGCAATGACATTTAGAAATTATAGTTGCTTGTGCCATGCTTAATTAGCTATGAGTTATAATGGTTTACCTTGCGTGCCAACATGCTATTAAAATGATTATGATGTGGTATGATGGGATGGTATCCTCCTTTGAATGAATTGAGTGACTCAACTTGGCACATGTTCACGCATGTAGTTGAAACAAATCAACATAGCCTTCATGATATTTATGTTCATGGTGGATTATATCCTACTCATGCTTGTACTTGGTGTAAATTAATTTTAATGCATGTTCATGACTGTTGTCGCTCTCGCAGTTGGTCGCTTTCCAGTCTTTTGCTAGCCTTCACCTGTACTAAGCGGGAATACTGCTTGTGCATCCAACCTCCATAAACCCCAAAGTTGTTCCATATGAGTCGACCATACCTTCCTATATGCGGTATTTACCTGCCGTTCCAAGTAAATTTGTATGTGCCAAACTCCAAACCTTCAAATGAAATTCTGTTTTGTATGCTCGAGCAGCTCATGTTTCAACTAGGGCTGTCTGTATCTTCCATGCTAGGTGGGTTATTCTCAAGAGGAGTGGACTCCGCTCCTCATTCACAAGAAAAGGTCCGGTAACCGGGATGCCTAGTCCCATGGTCAAAAAGATCAAAGCAAATCAAAATAATTAAACAAAACTCCCCCAGGGTTGTTGTTAGTTGGAGGCACTCGTTGTTTCGAGCAAGCCATGGATTGATGCTTGTTGGTGGTGGGGGAGTATAACTTTTACCATTCTGTTTGGGAACCGCCTATAATACATGTAGTATGGAAGATATCGCCATATCATAGTTGTTGCGTTGACAGTGAAAGTATGCCGCTCAAAATGTTATTCATCTCTATTTTAAAAATTGAGCTTTGGCACCTCTACAAATCCCTCCTTCCCTCTACGAAGGGCCTATCTATTTACTTTTATGTTGAGTCATCACCTTCTTATTTAAAAAGCACCCGCTAGAGAGCACACTGTCATTTGCATTCATTACTATTAGTTTATATTGGGTATGACTTGACTGGATCTCTTTTACCATGAATTACAATGTTTAGTCAGTCCTTGATCTTTAAAGGTGCTCTGCATTTTTGTTTTGCGGTCTCAGAAAGGGCTAGCGAGATACCATCTTGTTATATCATATTATGATTGTTTTGAGAAAGTGTTGTCATCCGAGTTTTATTATTATTGCTCGCTAGCAGATTATGCCATTGATATGAGTAAATGTGAGACCTAAGTGTTATTGTGAGTATGGTTAGTTTATAATCTTTGCTAAAAACTTGAATGCTGGCTTTACATATTTACAACAACAAGAGCAAATAGAGTTGTAAAAGTTTTTGTTTATCACTTTCAGTTTGTCGACTGAATCGCTTGAGGACAAGCAAAGGTTTAAGCTTGGGGGAGTTGATACGTCTCCAACGTATCTACTTTTCCAAACACTTTTGCCCTTGTTTTGGACTATAATTTGCATGATTTGAATGAAACTAACCCGGACTGACGCTGTTCTCAGCAGAACTGCCATGGTGTTGTTTATTGTGCAGAAAACAAAAGTTCTCGGAATGACCTGAAAATCCACGGAGATAACTTTTGTAAAATATAAAAAATACTGGCGAAAGAATCAAGGCCAGAGGGCCCACACCCTGTCCATGAGGGTGGGGGCGCACCCTCTCCCGCTGGGCGTGCCCCCTGTGTCGTGGGCCCCCTGATGCTCCAACGACCTCAACTCCAACTCCATATATTCCGTTTCGCGGAGAAAAAAATCAGAGAGAAAGTTTCATCGCGTTTTACGATACGGAGCCGCCGCCAAGCCCTAATCTCTCTCAGGAGGGCTGATCTGTAGTCCGTTCGGGGCTCCGGAGAGGGGAATCTGTCACCGTCGTCATCATAAACCATCCTCCCTCACCAATTTCATGATGCTCACTGCCATGCGTGAGTAATTCCATCGTAGGCTTGCTGGACGGTGATGGGTTGGATGAGATTTACCATGTAATCAAGTTAGTTTTGTTAGGGTTTGATCCCTAGTATCCACTATGTTCTGAGATTGATGTTGCTATGACTTTGCTATGATTAATGCTTGTCACTAGGGACCGAGTGCCATGATTTCAGATCTGAACCTATTATGTTTTCATGAATATATGTGAGTTCTTGATCCTATCTTGCAAGTCTATAGTCACCTATTATGTGTTATGATCCGACAACCCCGAAGTGACAATAATCCGGATACTTCTCGGTGATGACCATAGTTTGAGGAGTTCATGTATTCACTATGTGCTAATGCTATGTTCCGGTTCTCTATTAAAAGGATGCCTTAATATACCTTAGTTTTCACTAGGACCCCGCTGCCACGGGAGGGTAGGACAAAACATGTCATGCAAGTTCTTTTCCATAAGCACGAATGACTATATTCGGAATACATGCCTACATTACATTGATGAACTGGAGCTAGTTGTGTGTCACCCTATGTTATAACTCTTACATGAGGAATCGCATCCGACATAATTATCCATCACTAATCCAATGCCTACGAGCTTTTCACATATTGTGCTTCGCTTATTTACTTTTCCGTTGCTACTGTTACAACTACTACAAAGCTGCTACCTTTACTTTTGCCACTTTTACCATTACTATCATACTACTTTGCTACTAAATACTTTGATGCAGATACTAAGTTATCCAGGTGTGGTTGAATTGACAACTCAACTGCTAAATACTTGAGAATATTCTTTGGCTCCCCTTGTGTCGAATCAATAAATTTGGGTTGAATACTCTACCCTCGAAAGCTATTGCGATCCCCTACACTTGTGGGTTATCAACCACATCTATGATGATACCGGGTTTTGTCACAATTATCGTCATAGAAGTGTCATAAGTATGATAGGAAAAAAATTCGTTCGGCCCAAAATGTCACGGATGTGTCTTTCTTTTGTAGTGTAATGATAAAAGTGGGCATAAATGGTATTGCAATGCTAGGAAACAAGGCTTAGGGTTCATACTTTCACTAGTGCAAGTTCTCTCAACAATAATAACATAATTGGATCATATAACTATCCCTCAACATGCAACACAAAGTAACCTCTGAAGTCATTAATAGCAGAGAACAAACAAAGAGATTATGGTAGGGTATGAAACCACCTCAAAGTTATCCTTTCTGATCGATCTATTCAAGAGTCTATAGTAAAATAACACGAAGCTATTCTTTCTGTTCGATCTATCATAGAGTTCGTACTAGAATAACACATTAAGACACAAATCAACCAAAACCATAATGTCACCTAGATACTCCAATGCCACCTCAAGTATTCGTGGGCATGATTATACGATATGCATCACACAATCTCAGATTCATCGATTCAAACCAACACAAAGTACTTCAAAGAATGCCCCAAAGTTTCTACCGGAGAGTCAAGACAAAAACATGTGCCAACCCCTATGCATAGGTTCATTGAACCCGCAAGTTGATCACCAAAACATACATAAAGTAGATCACATGAATATCCCATTGTCACCACAGATAAGCACGGCAAGACATACATCAAGTGTTCTCAAATCCTTAAAGACTCAATCCGACAAGATAACTTCAAAGGGAAAACTCAATCCATTACAAGAGAGTAGAGGGGGAGAAACATCATAAGATCCAACTATAATAGCAAAGCTCGTGATACATCAAGATCGTATCACCTCAAGAACACGAGAGAGAGAGAGAGATCAAACACTTAACTACTAATACATACCCTCATCCCCGAGGGTTAACTACTCCCTCCTTGTCATGGAGAACGCCGGGATGATGAAGATGGCCACCAGTGAGGGATCCCCCCTCCGGTAGGGTGCCAAAACAGGCTCCAAAGAGGTTTTTGGTGGCTACAGAGGCTTGCGACGGCGGAACTACCGATCTATTGTGTTCCTCGATGTTTTCGGGGTATATTGATACATATAGGTGAAAGAAGTCGGTCAGGGGATCCACGTGGGGCCCACGAGGGTGGGGGTGCACCCCTGACCCTCGTGGCCACCTCGAAGCTTCCCTGACGTCTACTCCAAGTCTCTTGGATTGCTTCCATTCCAAAAGTAACTCTCCCAAAGGTTTCATTCCGTTTGGACTCCGTTTGATATTCCTTTTCTGCGAAACACTGAAATAGGCAAAAAACAGCTATTTGGGCTCGGCCTCCGGTTAATAGGTTAGTCCCAAAAATAATATAAAAGTATATAACAAAGCCCATAAACATCCAAAACAGGTAATATAATAGCATGGAACAATAAAAAATTATTGATACATTGGAGACATATCAAGCATCCCCAAGCTTAATTCTTACTCGTCCTCGAGTAGGTAAATGATAAAAACAGAATTTTTGATGTGGAATGCTACCTAGCATAATTCTCAATGTAACTTTCTTTATTGTGGCGTGAATGTTCAGATCCGAATGATTCAAGATAAAAGTTTAATATTGACATAAAAATAGTAATACTTCAAGCATACTAACAAAGCAATCATGTCTTCTCAAAATAACATGGCTAAAGAAAGCTATCCCTACAAAATCATATAGTATGGCTATGCTCTATCTTCATCACACAAAGTATTTAATCATGCACAACCCCAATGACAAGCCAAGCAAGTGTTTCATACTTTTATGTTCTCAAACTTTTTCAACTTTCACGCAATACATGAGCGTGAGCCATGGACATAGCACTATATGTCGAATAGAATGATGGTTGTGGAGAAGACAAAAAGGAGAAGATAGTCTCACATCAACTAGGCATATCAACGGGCTATGGAGATGCCCATTAATAGATATCAATGTGAGTGAGTAGGGATTGACATGCAACGGATGCACTAGAGCTATAAGTGTATGAAAGCTCAACAAAAAGAAACTAAGTGGGTGTGCATCCAACTTGCTTGCTCACGAAGACCTAGGGCATTTTGAGGAAGCCCATCATTGGAATATACAAGCCAAGTTCTATAATGAAAAATTCCCACTAGTATATGAAAGTGACAACATATGAGACTCCCTATTATGAAGATCATGGTGCTACTTTGAAGCACAAGTGTGGTAAAAGGATAGTAGCATTGTCCCTTCTCTCCTTTTCTCTCATTTTTTTATTTTGGTGGGCTTCTTTGGCCTCTTTTTTATATGTGGGCTTCTTCTTGTTTTTTCGTTCGGAGTCTCATCCCGACTCGTGGGGGGGGATCATAGTCTCCATCATCCTTTCCTCACTTGGGACAATGCTCTAATAATGAAGATCATCACACTTTTATTTACTTACAACTCAAGAATTACAACTCAATACTTAGAACAAAATATGACTCTATGTGGATGCCTCCGGCGGTGTATCGAGATTTGCAATGAATCAAGAGCGACATGTATGAAAGAATTATCAAGGTGGCTTTGCCACAAATACGATGTCAACTACATGATCATGCAAAAGCAATATGACAATGATGGAGCGTGTCATAATAAACAGAATGGTGGAAAGTTGCATGGCAATATATCTCGGAATGGCTATGGAAATGCCATAATAGGTAGGTACGGTGGCTGTTTTGAGGAAGGTATATGGTGGGTGTATGGTACCGGTGAAAGTTGCGGGACACAAGAGAGGCTAGCAATGGTGGAAGGGTGAGAATGCATATAATCCATGGACTCAACATAAGTCATAAAGAACTCATATACTTATTGCAAAAATCTACAAGTTATCAAAACAAAGTACTACGCGCATGCTTCTAGGGGGATAGATTGGTAGGAAAAGACCATCGCTCGTCCCCGGCCCCCACTCATAAGGAAGGCAATCAATAAATGAATCATGCTCCAACTTCATCACATAACAGTTCACCATACATGCATGCTACGGGAATCACAAACCTTAACACAAGTATTCCTCAAATTCCCAACTACCCAACTAGCATGACTCTAATATTACCACCCTCATATCTCAAAACAATTATCAAGTATCAAATTTATCATAGCATTCAATGCACTCTATATGATAGTTTTTATTATACCCAACTTGGATGCCCATCATATTAGGACAAATTTTATAACCAAAGCAAATACCATGTTGTTCTAAAAGACTCTCAAAATAATATAAGTGAAGCATGAGAGATCAATAATTTCTACAAAATAAAACCACCACCATGCTCTAAAAAGGTATAAGTGAAGTACTAGAGCAAAGACAAACTACTCCAAAAGATATAAGTGAATATCAATGAGTAGTTGAATAATTATGTAACTACGTGAAGACTCTCTAACATTTAAGAATTTCAGATCTTGAGATATTATTCAAACAGCAAGCAAAACAAAACAAAATGACATTTCAAGGCTAGCACACATCATGCGAAGAAGCAAAAACTTAGGTTCAACCGATACTAACCGATAATTGTTGAAGAAGAAAGGTGGGATGCCTACCGGGGCATCCCCAAGCTTGGATGCTCGAGACTTCTTGAAATATCATCTTGGGGTGCCTTGGGCATCCCCAAGCTTGAGCTTTTGTGTCTCCTTAATTCCTTTTATATTTCGGTTTCCTAAATCTCGAAAGCTTCATTCACACCAAACCAATGTTGAGGATATTGCTTATCGTTATCTTCTCGGTAAGCTAGGGTTTAGAGATTAACCGGAAATCGGCCGATTAATCGATTTTATTGGTCGACTATTAATCGGATATTTTATTGCAAATCTCAGGTTCCCAACACTAAAATACGCTATATTCAACACTAAAACAATATTTTACAGAAGTGTTACCTTGATTTCTAGCCTTTGAATCCTCGTAAAATGACAAACAAAATAGGGGAATAGTACATATTCCGTAACAAGGTCTACAAAACATAAATAAATATAGTTTTTGCCAACATAGTGCGATGAATAGGTCTAATTTATCGATAGATTCCCAATAAATCGCTTGTCAGAACGATAAATCGGTCCAAAAGATAAACGTCAAAGATAAGGCATAATCTTATCGGTCACCCCCCGATTAGCGATAAATCGGTGAATCGGAAGATTTCTTGAACAGTGCACCAAACTCAACAAGAACTCGTGAGATATGTTAGTATAAACCAATGCAAAAACCTTATCATTTTCTACTATATCAAATCACAAAAATTATTATTCAACATTGAATACTAAATGTCTCTGCATATTTAATACTCCTATCCTTAAATAGAATAATTAAACAAGCAAACATATGCAAACAATGCAAACATAACAGCAATCTGCCAAAACACTATAGTCTATAAAGAATGCAAGATTCATCATACTTCCCTAACTCCAAACATTATGAGAAAAATACTACACTGTAGAAGATTTATCAGAGCTCAAAATGCAAAATGTTTCAATATTATATCATTCTCTGACTTTTCTAGGGAATTTTTGCAACAGCGGTAAACTTTCTGTTTTGAAACAGCAACATGTATACTTCCAAAATAAGCATGGTAAAGGCTATCCTTGACATTTTTATTGAAAATATAGATGCAAAACATTATTCTAAATAACAGCAAGCAAATACTAACAAATTAAAATTATGCTCCAAGCAAAACACATATCATGTGGTGAATAAAAATATATCTCCAAGTAAAGTTACTGATAGACGAAGACGAAAGAGGGGATGCCTTCTGGGGGATCCCCAAGCTTAGGCTTTTGGTTGTCCTTGAATTTTACCTTGGGGTTCCTTGGGCATCCCCATGCTTAGTCTCTTGCCACTCCTTATTCCATAGCCCATCGAATCTTTACCCAAAACTTGAAAACTTCACAACACAAAACTCAACAGAAAACTCGTAAGCTCCGTTAGTATAAGAAAAATAAATCACCACTTAGGTACTATTGTGAACTCATTCTAAATTCATATTGGTGTAATATCTACTGTATTCCAACTTTTCTATGGTTCATACCCTCCAATATTACTCATAGATTCATCAAAATAACAACACATAGAAAACAGAATATGTCAATAACAGAACAATCTGTAGTAATCTATATCAAACGTATACTTCTGGAACCCCAAAATCCTCCAAAATTAGGAAAACCTGAGAAATTTGTGTACCAATCCATATAAAAAAGAATCAGATCAAAATCACGTTTCTGTGAATTATCAAAACTAATTTACAGGGTGCAAAAGTTTCTGATTTTCAGCAGGATCAACACAATTATCACTGTAAGCTATCCTAAAGGTCTTACTTGGCACTTTATTGAAACAAAATCTATAAAACATGATTACTACAGTAGCATAATCATGTGGACACACAAAAATAGTAAGGATAAGTATTGGGTTGTCTCCCAACAAGCACTTTCTTTTAATGCCTTTCTAGCTAGGCATGATGATGACAATGATGCTCATATAAGAGATAAGAACTGAAACATGATGGGAGCATCATGAAGCATATGACTAGCACATTTAAGTCTCACCCACTTCCTATGCATAGGGATTTTGTGAGCAGACAACTTATGGGAACAATAATCAACTAGCACAGGAAGGCAAAACAAGCATAACTTCAAGATTTTAAGCACATAGAGAGGAAACTTGATATTATTGCAATTCCTACAGGCATATGTTCCTCCCTCATAATAATTTTCAGTAGCATCATGAATGAATTCAACAATATAACCAGCACAAAAAGCATTCTTTTCATGATATACTTGCATAGAAATTTTACTACTCTCCACATAAGCAAACTTCTTCTTTATGGCATATGTATCATCACAATAATCATCATAAATAGGAGGCATGCTTTCATCATAATAAATTTGCTCATCAAAACTTGGGGGACAAAAAATATCATCTTCATCAAACATAGCTTCCCCAAGCTTGTGGCTTTGTATATCATTAGCATCATGGATATTCAAGGAATTCATACTAACAACATTGCAATCATGCTCATCATACAAAGATCTAGTACGAAACATTTTAATGCATTCTTCTTCTAGCAATTGAGCACAATTTTTATTTCCATCATTCTCACGAAAGATATTAAAAATATGAAGCATATGAGGCAATCTCAATTCCATTTTTTGTGTAGTTTTCTTTTATAAACTAAACTAGTGATAAAACAAGAAACAAAAAGATTCTATTGCAAGATCTAAAGATATACCTTCAAGCACTCACCTCCCCGGCAACGGCGCCAGAAAAGAGCTTGATGTCTACTACGCAACCTTCTCCTTGTAGAGGTTGTTGGGCCTCCAAGTGCAGAGGTTTGTAGGACAGTAGCAAATTTCCCTCAAGTGGATGACCTAATGTTTATCAATCTGTGGGAGGTGTAGGATGAAGATGGTCTCTCTCAAGCAACCCTGCAACCAAATAACAAAGAGTCTCTTGTGTCCCCAACACACCCAATACAATGGTAAATTGTATAGGTGCACTAGTTCAACGAAGAGATGGTGATACAAGTGCAATATGGATAGTAGATCTAGGTTTTTGTAATCTGAAAATATAAAAACAGCAAGGTAACTAATGATAAAAGTGAGCGTAAATGGTATTCCAATGCTAGGAAACAAGGCCTGTGGTTCATACTTTCACTAGTGCAAGTTCTCTCAACAATAATAACATAATTGGATCATATAACTATCCCTCAACATGCAGCAAAGAGTAACTCCAAAGTCACTATTAGCGGAGAACAAACGAAGAGATTATGGTAGGGTACGAAACCACCTCAAAGTTATCCTTTCTGATCGATCTATTCAAGAGTCTGTAGTAAAATAACACGAAGCTATTCTTTCCGTTCGATCTATCATAGAGTTCATACTAGAATAATACATTAAGACACAAATCAACCAAAACCCTAATGTCACCTAGATACTCCAATGTCACCTCAAGTATCCGTGGGCATGATTATACAATATGCATCACGCAATCTCAGATTCATGTATTCAAACCAACACAAAGTACTTCAAAGAGTGCCCCAAAATTTCTACCGGAGAGTCAAGACGAAAACGTGTGCCAACTCGTATGCATAGGTTCATTGAACCCGCAAGTTGATCACCAAAACATACATCAAGTAGATCACATGAATATCCCATTGTCACCACAAATAAGCACGGCAAGACATACATCAAGTGTTCTCAAATCTTTAAAGACTCAATCCGACAAGATAACTTCAAAGGGAAAACTCAATCCATTACAAGAGAGTAGAGGGGGAGAAAGATCATAAGATCCAACTATAATAGCAAAGCTCGCGATACATGAAGATCGTATCACCTCAAGAACGCGCGAGAGAGAGATCAAACACATAGCTACTGGTACATACCCTCAGCCCCCGGGGTGAACTACTCCCTCCTCGTCATGGAGAACGCCGGGATGATGAAGATGGTCACAGGCGAGGGATCCTCCCTCCGGCAGGGTGCCGGAACAGGCTCTTGAGAGGTTTTTGGTGGCTATAGAGGCTTGTGGCGGCGGAACTCCCGATCTATTGTGTTCTTCGATGTTTTCGGGGTATATGGATATATATAGGTGAAAGAAGTTGGTCAGGGGATCCACGAGGGGCCCACAAGGGTGGGGGCATGCCCAGGGGGGTAGGGCATGCTCCTGATCCTCGTGGCCACCTCGAAGCTTCCCTGACGTCTACTCCAAGTCTCCTGGATTGCTTCCGTTCCAAAAATAACTCTCCCGAAAGTTTCATTCCATTTGGACTCCGTTTGATATTCCTTTTCTGCGAAACACTGAAATAGGCAAAAAAACAATTTGGGCTGGGCCTCTGGTTAATAGGCTAGTCCCAAAAATAATATAAAAGTGTATAACAAAGCCCATAAACATCCAAAACAGGTAATATAATAGCATGGAACAATAAAAAATTATAGATACGTTGGAGACGTATCACTTCTATAAAGACCTTTTTGCTGCCTCCCCTCGGGGAGGGCTCGTCCTATCTCCTGATTTCTAGGCTTAGCACCAGCGAGTCTCACCCGTCGAGAATGTGGCCTTGACGGCCCCCTTCTTTGAGGATGAGGTTTGGAGGGCCATCAAGGGCATGAACTCATCGCCGACTGTCGGTGTCAAAATCGGCAGATCTAGGGTAGGGGGGCCCAAGCTGTGTGTCTAAGATCAATTGTAACAGGAAGCCAGGGGACACGATGTTTACCCAGGTTCGGGCCCTCTTAAGGGAGGTAAAACCCTACTCCTGCTTGATTATATTCGACGAGTACGAAGATTACAAGAGTTGATCTGCCTCGAGATTGTAATGGTTAACCCTAGATGTCTAGCCTATGAGAATTCTGATGATGGTGATGAAGATGCTTCTACGGACTAACCCCTCCAGTTTATATACACGTCGAAGGGGTCTAGGGTTTGTACAAGGTCGGTTTATCAAGGAAGGAAGCTTTCAGACTCTATTCTTGCCATCATGTATTGAGAAGTCTCATCCGGACACGGTAGATAATCTCCAACTTGATCTTGTACGGCCCATCCAACCCGGCCCATACTCCTGGGCCGGACACCTAAGGACCCCATAATCCAGGACTCCCTCAGTAGCCCTGAACTTCCCTTCAATGATGATGTAGTGTGCGGACGCAAGTCTTCGGCTTTGCAAGGCGGGTTCTCCGTCATATTCCGGATTGATGATAGTCCGGCATCGGTTTCCACGTCCAGTCTTTATGGTTCCTTCCTGCCGCCGCCTTAATTTCCACGCGTCTGAGTGAATGTGAACGGTCCATTACCCTTGTATTTTAATATTTTTAACAGGCACAGGCTATGCCTATATAACGAGGCTAGATCTTCAAAACACCATCTCGCACCGCCCCAAGAGCAACAAAGCTAACCACGGAAAAAAATTCAAACCATGGCTAGTGTCCCTAGCTCCTCCTCGCGTCCTCATGGCCCTCAGGAGGGGGATTAGCAGAGTTGCTCCATATCTCATCTCCAGCTCAATCGGCTCCAGACGCAAGGATATCTTCCCCCCGCGGATCTAGTCCCTCTATGGGCAGGGTTGACTTCTATGGGCGATGGCGCATTGGTAGAAAATTTCCCCAATCCCAGCCAAGGAGAAAGGGTGTGCTTCATCTCATTCCTTCTGAGGGGCATGGGATTCCCAATCCACCACTTTCTCAGGGGTCTACTGGAATACTACGGGATCCAGCTACACAACCTCACACCAGGTTCTATTCTGCACACTTCCGCTTTTGTTGCCCTTTACGAGCTATTTTTAGGATGCGAGGCTCATTTTGAACTGTGGAGGAAGTTCTTCTGCCTTGTCCCCTGCCACCAGGGCGGTGGGTCCATATTTGAGGTGGGCGACACCGAAGTATGGCGCATAGCTGGATCGGGTTACCCAGTCGGGACTCCGAAGAGAGGGTCCGACAAATGATCTTCGGAATGGTTCCACATTGATGATGTTACTCTTCCGGACCCTGTTCGGCACGGCCTTCCCGAATTCTCCAGCGCTCCTTCGAAGAAGCTATTCAGCTAGCGCCCCAAGTCCCCTAGACAAGAGGATAGTCTAGAAGTAATGAGATTGGTCAGCAAGGTCAGATCATTGACCCATTCCGGACTCTCCATCGTTGAAGTCATGGCTATCGCAATAAAGCGATGTATCCAGCCTCTTCAGTCCAGAGTGTGTCCTTTATGGAACTACAACGGGGAGGACGATGCATCTCGCTACACGCGAAAGGGTCCAGATAATGAAGCCGCATTGGCCACCATGCTTGTAGATCTTTATAAGGGAGAGGAAGAAGACTTCGTCCGTCTACAATGCCGGGAGGGCTTCTCCATGTACAACCCCGTTGACTGGGTAAGTTTAGTC
The DNA here is from genome assembly GCF_018294505.1 of Triticum aestivum. Taxonomy (NCBI): domain Eukaryota; kingdom Viridiplantae; phylum Streptophyta; class Magnoliopsida; order Poales; family Poaceae; genus Triticum; species Triticum aestivum. The sequence continues at coordinate 485,887,514 of NC_057813.1, forward strand.
ATTCAGCACCTTTTTGACATTGAGGTGCATTAACTGAATAGTATGTCTATTTCAAAAACAGACGTGGAGGAAGGTAGTCGAGAACGTCTATTGCCCTCCTCTGCAACCCGAAGACCACACACATCACGAAGACCCCGGATTCCATGAAGATCCGAATATATTTGTGGAGTTTGAAGACGGAGTCTACTACCAGGCGAGCCTTGACGGCTCGGAAGTAGCCGTTATGGCTGATTACCCCGATCTCTACCCCTTTGTCAAGGTAAGTGTCCAGAAATCAAAAATGAGTGTAATTTCCGAACATAACTTATTCTCCGCATTGGGTTGTACTTTGCAGGATCGGCGCTCGGTGAATTGTACCCAAGGACGGGCAACAAGAAGAAGAATAGCACCTTCAAGGGTTGGTCGTACGAAGCGAAAGGAAGCCGGGAACACCACTGAGCCTGCTCCACCACGCAAAAGGTATGTTCCTTATTTCATATTTAGGCGCGAAGCTGAATTGTCATTTTTATCCTCCTATTATCTCTGGAGGGGTACCCGGCGGACCGTAAACAAAATCCCGGGTAGCCGGGCCTCAGCCAATCTGGCACCGGAGACGTCAACTAGGACCGAGGCGCATGCTGACGCGGCGCGGACCCATCTGTCCCATCAAGAAATGGATGAGGTGTCCGTCACCAACTCTGAAGTAGAAAGTGCGATGAATCATCGGTACTTGAAAGAAGCTCTGCACACCCCTGCTTTGACAGAGCCGGAGTTTACCGCTCTTAGCACTGTGTGTGCATACATCCGAGCTGCCCAGGACAGACTTATAGGAGTTGCTCGCCTGTTTTCCAAAGATATACAAGTACAAATTTATATACACTGGGTAGATAGATAGCAGTAGCCCCCGAGACTTAAAGCAGGTGGAAAAAGCCGATTTGAGGATCGTTCATGACTGCAAGTTCTCAAGGAGAAGAACAGTGCACTGTCCCAGGAGCTCGAGACAAGCCGGACACAGCTAAATGCCACTGTCTCTGAACTTGAAGAAATGAAGATTGCCCCAATGTATTTCGGCAAAGATAAAAAACTAGAAGAATAAGTTAAGAAGCAGGTCGAAGAGATAAAGAGCTTAAAGGCTCAACTCTTGGAGGCACAACAGGAAAACCAGAAGCTGAAGGGCGACATATTCGGTATGACTTGTGAACCGTCCGGATTATTGATATAATCATATAATGCGGAATGTTATAGTTCAGTTGATATAGGTATGTTGACCGGCCGCCCCGAGGAGGAAGGGTCCGGGCTACAAAGCAACATTCTAAAGGAACTGGCGAAACTGCACGAGTGTGCCCGGAAGGCCATGTGAATATGGCTAAAGTCTTATGGCCATCCAACGTCCCTCCAGAAAGTATGGAGGGGTTGGCAGATCTGTTCAAGGGTGCTCGACATCACTTCGAGCTGTGGAAGACGTCCGCATGCCAAGAAGGTGCATGAGAGGCATGGGCCATGGTGAAGACCCGCTATGTCGGGGGGATGAACCCCAGCAGGCAACGGAACCCGGATCTATTTCAAAAACAGCAGGCCCCGCATCGCCCGCAAACCAGCGTGCGCCAGGCCAGGTCACTCGACCCGGCAAGGCGCGCAACCCGGTCAAGACCCTCGACTCGGCAAGGTACGTCGACCCGGCCGCAGCGGCTGGCGCAAGGCAACTCAGCCCGACGCAACCTGGGCTTCCCCAGCAAGCCAACCCACCCGTGGCGTCCACGGTAACCCAGCCACGGGTCAGCTCCCGTCCCATCCAGGCCGTATGATGGGACGAGACCTCAATCACCGATGACCAAGACTACAGTGCCCCCGCCCATGCCCGTGGTCAGCCAGAGCGTGGCAACAGTGTCCCTTACCTACCCGCTGACCAGGGCTGGCACGGCAACAGTGTTCCCGCCCTCACCGCTGACAACAACAAGCGGCGGCCTGACGGAGAACACTGTGCGCGGCTCAACTCGGCCACGCCATGATGATCGACAAGACGGCGCACAGTCCCCCTAGGCACACGGGGCCCGCACCTAGGCGAACCCGGCGAACCACAAGCTCCCAAGAGGAACCCATCCCGGCACCCTGGACGCCGACAATACGGACCCACCGACTCGGCATATTACCATCGTAACCCTGGGTGGGTTGATCTATAAAACCCCCCAGGAATCCACGCCCACAGGGGCATGATATGTGAGATCCCTGGCATGCAAAAGCAACACAAGATAAAGCAAGCAGGATAGGACCAGCCACTACCTAGCAACACCAGAGAGAGGGAGCAGCCCGAGCCTCGGCCAGCCTCCTCCCTCCTCCATACAACTCCAGGAGTGACATTGTACTATCGACCATCCAACTAAACTCGGTAGGACTAGGGGTGTTATCTCTCCGAAGATCCCCGAACCTGGGTATGTCCAGCGTCCCGCGCCCGCGCATATCAACCTCACCTCCGAAGCCCACCAGCGCCCTCGAGCCTCCTCCTCTCTTTAGCCATCCCTTGGCATCTGCCGTGTGCCCACCACGACAGTTGGCGCCCACCGTGGGGCAGCTCGAGTAGCTGGCTGGAAGCATGCTTCGGACGGGGCCCTTCTCCTACCCCGACTAGTCAGTCGCTTTGGCGGACGACATCATCGGCGCGCTCGCCGCCTCCTTCACCGCGCTGCGCATCTCCGACGCACTCGCGGCCGACGAGTACCCCAGCGAGGTGCTCAGCTACTCCGACTCCCCGCTCCCTTTCAGCAACGAATTCACTGCCGGGGTGATGGACGCCCACGTGGAGGTCTTCGTCACCGGCGATGGTGCCTCTTCCTCGTCGAGCAAGGCGAGAAGAGTCGCCGAAGCCGCGGCCGCCACGGCATGGATGGAGCTGTCCGACCTGCTGTGTGTCGCGATGCAGAGCCTCCGCATCCCCATCGGTACCGACGTCGACGCCACCAACGTCGCTGAAGCCCGAACCCAGCTCGAGGACAGGCGCCAGCAAATGCTGGACCTGTCCGAGACGCTGGCCGCCACCAGGCGCCGCCTGGAAGCTTCTCAGATGAAGCACGACGCCGCCCACGAATTCACGCCCGTCGCTGTCGAGCCAAGCCGGGCCGCCGATACTCGCGCCCCGGGAGGAGCGATCGGTCGGGCCTTTAGCGTTGTCCGGACCGTCTACGAGACCCCAGTCAAGAAAATGCGTGCTGCGGAGGCAGCCACGGTTGGCCTCGACCAACTTGTGGGCGAGGAGCTCAAGGAGCGCATCGGGCGGATGCGCGAGCTCCTCCACGCCGCCAACACCCAGCAGGATTGCCTCATCCAACTCGCCAAGCCGGCGGGGTCTGGCTCCGCCCGCCTTGGCGGACCCAGCGAATTCCTGCACATGGCCTCCTCGCTGCCCGGCGAGGCACACTCCGGCCAAGCCTGGACCCGGCACAACCTGGCCGGCACCGCCGCCGACGCTCTGGGCAACGAGCCCGCCCAGAAACCCAGCGTGGACTCGGCCAGCATGGACGGCGTCCGGCTCCAACCGACCCGGCCCCTCGGGGCCTGACCGCCAGTTGACTCGGCCCGCGCGCCATCGGCGACGCCGACGCGCGCCAACGCATCGATCATCTCGCTCGCTCCCTGGAGGTGGAGGAGAGCGGCGCTATCGGGCCGGTGTGTTTCGGCCCCCATGCATCTGGGAGGAGCCCTTCCCCAAGGGGTTCATGCTTCCTCGCGACACCCCCAAGTACAATAGGACCGTGAAGCCACAAGACTGGCTCACCGACTACACCACGGCCATTGGCATCACTGGTGCCAATCGTCGTCTCGCCGTGCGCTACGCACAACTCATGCTCCAAGGATCGGCTCGCACATGGTTGAACAGCCTGCCGATGGGCAGCATCAACGCATGGGTCGATTTCGAGGAAGCGTTTGTCCGCAACTTCACGGGGACGTACAAGCGGCCCGGTCGCCCCAGCCAGCTCACCATGTGCGTGCAGGGGCCGATGGAGACCGGCCGCGAGTACCTCGCACGCTGGACCGAGCTTCGGTACAGCTGTGAGGGCGTCCATGAAGTCCAGGCGATCCAGTACTTCATCAGCGGGTGCCAAGACGACACCCTCCTCAAGCACAAGCTTCTACGCTCCGAGCCGGCCACCATGGCCGCGCTCATGGTGACAGCGGACAAGTACGCCAACGCCGACTCCACCATGAAGATCCAGGTGGCGCTGGATGAGGCCGGCAAGGCGAAGCCGGTCCCTCCACAGAAGCCGGCCGGCGAAAGCAGCCGATAGCAGCACCACCAGAACAACAAGCGCAAGGCCGAGCAGTCGGTGCAGCGCCACGACAACCGGCTCATCGCGGCCGCCAAGCCCGCGGCAGACCCGACAGTGAAGCGCCGGCACACCCGCAAGATCACATGGCAACCCACCATGAGCTTTGAAGAGATGCTCGACGCCCCATGCAAGCACCACAGCGGCGCAATACCCTCCACGCACACGCTTCGACAGTGCGCCATCACCAAGCGCATCATGAGGGGCGATGTTCCGCCTCCTCCGGCTCTAGCTCCGGCTCCGTGCGCGGGGCAGCCGCCTCCACCGCCTCCCGCCGGCGGCGTGATGCAGAACGACGCCTACCCGGACTAGAACGCGGCCTACGTCGTCTTCACCAGCCTTGGCGATGACAAGCGCAGCGAGCACCTCCTCCGGCAGGAGGTGAACACCGTCGTCCCAGCCAAGACGGGTTTCATGCATTGGTCGGATCGCTCGATCACCTGGACCCGGGAGGATCACCCGGCAGTCATGCCGAGTCCGGGCGGATACGCCCTTGTCCTCAACCCTACCATCGTCGCGTGGCGCACCTGCAAGTTCTCCTGAGTCCTCATCGACGGCGGTAGCAGCATCAACATCCTCTACCGCGACACGATGACCAAGCTCGGCCTCAAGGCCGAGGACCTGAGCCAACCCGGACTGTCTTCCACGGCATCGAACCCGGCCTCTCCTGTTCACCCATTGGCTGGGTCCGGCTCGACGTCCTATTCGGCGACAGCAGCTACTTCCGACGCGAACCAATCTGTTTCGAGGTGGTGGACCTGTCCAGCGCGTATCATGCGCTGCTGGGCTGTCCCGCGCTCGCCAAGTTCATGGCGGTCCCCCACTACACATACCTGAAGATGAATATGTCGGGTCCCAAGGGCCTCATTATCGTCACCGGCGATTACCGCAAGTCTCTGGAGTGCGCCCGAGACGGTGCCAAGCTGGCCGAGTCGCTGGTCATTGCCGAGGAGCGGCGCCAGTTCGACTGGATCGTCGCCCTGGCTGGCGAAGCCTCCGCCGCGTCGATCCTGACCCTGGACCCGGCAGATGAGGCCGCCTTCAAGCCCTCCAAGGAAACTAAGAAAGTGAAGTTGAACCCGGAAGACCCCAGCTGCAGCAAGTACGTTGTCGTAGGCGCCCGCCTCGATAGCAAATAGGAAGGCGAGCTCGTCGACTTCCTACGTGAGAATCGGGATATCTTCGCATGGACCCCCAAAGACATGCCGGGTATCCCGAGGAAGTACGCCGAGCACAAACTCCATGTTCGCAAGGACACCAAGCCTGTTCGTCAACCCCTCCGTCGATTTTCCGAAGAGAAGAGAAGAACCATTGGTGAAGAGGTCGCCAAGCTCTTGGCGGCCGGCTTCATAATGGAAGTGTTTCACCCCGAGTGGCTGGCCAACCCAGTCCTCGTCCTGAAGAAGAACAAGACCTGGCGCTTGTGTATCGACTACACCAGCCTCAACAAGGCATGTCCCAAGGATCCGTTCGCCCTCCCGTGGATCGACCAAGTCATCGACTCGACCGCCGGGTGCGAGCTGCTGTCCTTCCTGGATGCCTACTCCGGCTATCACCAGATCAAGCTGGACCTGGCCGATGCCCTGAAGACGTCCTTCCTCACGCCCTTCAGGGTGTACTACTACATCACCATGTCGTTCGGGTTGAAGAACGCCGGCGCCACCTTCCAGTGTTGCATGCAGAAATGCCTGCTACCGCAACTCGGCAAGAACATCCACGTGTACATGGACGATATCGTGGTGAAGACCAAGCAGCACCTCACGCTCCTCGACGATCTAAAGGAAACATTCGCCAACCTCCGTGAATACAAGGTCAAGCTCAACCTAGAAAAGTGCATCTTCAGCGTCCCAGCCGGAAAGCTGCTCGGTTTCCTCATCTCGGAACGCGACATCGAGGCGAACCCAGAGAAGATCAAGGCCATCGAGCGCATGCGCAAGCCAACCCGGCTGCGCGATGTCCAGAAGTTCACAGGCTGCCTAGCCTCGGTCAGCCGGTTTCTAAGCCGGCTGGGCGAGAAGGCACTGCCCCTATACCAGCTAATGAAGAAAACAAGCCCGTTCGAGTGGAACGGCAAGGCGGAGAAAGCCTTCCAAGACCTCAAGCGCATGCTCTCCACCGCACCCGTCCTGGCCGCGCCGACCGACAAGGAGCCGCTGTTGCTCTACATAGCCGCAACCTCACGGGCGGTCAGCATGGTGCTGGTGGTCGAGCGACCGGAGAAGGGCAAGATCCAGGCCGTCCAGCGCCCGGTCTACTACCTGAGCGAAGTGATCTCCACCTCCAAGCAGAACTACCCGCACTACCAGAAGATGAGTTACGGCGTGTACCTCACCGCCAAGAAGCTGAAGCAGTACTTTCAAGAGCACGTCGTCACCGACGTCAGCACGGCGCCGATTGGAGAGATCATCGGGTGCGGGACGCCTCTGGCCGGGTCGCCAAGTGGGCGATCCAGCTAGCCGACCACACCATCCACTACGAGCCCCGCACCATGATCAAGTCTTAGGCCCTGGCCGATTTCCTCGTCGAATGGACCGAGACCCAGTACCTGCCGCCGCCTCCCGACTCGACGCATTGGCGCATGCACTTCGACGGGTCCAAGATCTGACTCGGCTTAGGGGCCAGCATTGTACTGCCATCTCCGAAGGGCGACCGACTCCGTTACGCACTCCAGATCCATTTCGCCGCCTCCAACAACGTCGCCGAATACGAAGCCCTTGTGCACGGCCTCCGGCTCGCCAAGGAACTCGGCATCCGGCGCATCCTGTGCTACGGCGACTCGGATTTGGTGGTGCAGCAGTGCTCCGGCGAGTGGGACGCCCGCGACTCCAACATGGAAGCTACCGCTTCCTCATCCAGAAGCTGTCCGGATCCTTTGATGGCCGCGAGTTCCTCCATGTCCCGCGCATGGAGAACGAGGCAGCGGACACGCTTGCCAAGATCGCCTCGTCACGTCAAGCCATCCCATCCGGCGTCTCCCTTGAGCACCTGCGCAAGTCGTCCGTCAAGCCGTCGCCGGACTCTGAGTCCATCCACGTCCCAGAAGACCCGGCCGCGCTGCAAGCCGGCCCGGGGACTGCTGAACCCGGCCCGGGGCTGCTCAGCTCAACCCGGCCACCATCACCCCGTCCCCGACCGTCGCCGTCACCAACCTGAAGGCTGCTCAACCCGGACCAGGAGTCGCCGACTCGGAACCCACCCAGGTGGCCGTCTTCACCGCCGTCACGACCCCATCTTGGGCCCTGCCGATATCAGAATGGCTGGAGAACGGGGTTCTCCCCATGGACGAAATTGAGGCTCGGCAAGTTCAGCGCCGGGCTTTCGCCTACAGCATCATCAACAACGAGCTCGTCAAGTGCAGCTCTATCGAGGTATTCCAGTGCTGCGTCGAGCAGGACCGCAACATCGACATCCTCCTCGACATTCACCAGGGCGAGTGTGGGCACAATGCCGCATCTCGATCCCTCGTGGCCAAGGCGTTCCACCACGGCTTCTACTGGCCAACGGCCCTCGAAGACGCCGAGTCACTCGTCCTCAAGTGCGAAGGATGCCAGCGCTTCAGCAAACGCAGCCACCAGCCGGCGTCAGCACTCCGCACCATACCGATCGCCTGGCCCTTCGCGGTCTGGGGACTCGACATGGTGGGACCCTTCAAAACCGCTCGAGGCGGCATGACGCACTTGCTGGTGGCAGTGGACAAGTTCACCAAATGGATCGAGGCAAGACCAATCAAGAAATTGGATGGACCAACAGCCATCCGATTCATCAAGGACATAGCGGTGCGCTACGGCATGCCGAGCAGCATCATCACCGACAACGGCACCAACTTCGCCAAGGGCGCGCTCGAGCAATACTGCTCCGTCTCCGGCATCCGCCTCGACCTAGCCTCCATGGCACATCCGCAGTCCAACGGGCAGGTCGAGCGGTCCAACGGACTCATCCAGTCCAGCATCAAGCCGCGACTCGTCGAGCCACTCGTCCGCTCACCAGGCAGTTGGCTCGATGAGTTGCCCGTGGTTCTTTGGAGTCTGCGTACAACACCAAACCGGTCGACCGGGTTCAGCCCGTTCTTCCTCGTCTACGGATCCGAAGCCATCATCCTGACCGACATCGAGTTCGACTCGCCGCATGTCACGATGTACACCAAAGCAGAAGCAAGAGAAGCACGCGAAGACAGCGTCGACCTGCTCGAAGAGGCGCGCCTTCTGACACTTAGCCGCTCGGCTATCTACCAGCAAGGCCTGAGGCACTACCACAGCAAGAAGATCAAGCTTCTCGCATTCCGCGAAGGCGACCTCGTCCTCCGACTCGTCCAAGAGCAGGCAGGCCAACACAAGGTTTCCTCTCCATGGGAAGGCCCGTTCATCGTGAGCAGGACTTTGCATGACCGCAACGCCTACTACCTCATTGATGCGCGCAAATTGAAGAAGCGCAAGAGGGACACCGCCGGCGAAGAAACGACCCGGCCGTGGAACGCGGAAATCCTCCATCCGTTTTATAGTTAGCCGCATGAATGTATGTATCAACGCCTTTTGTAAACATATGAAACTATGGGGTCCCCGAACGAGACTCGGGGCTGCCTTTTGCCGACCAACTTATTGCGTCCATATTTCACATCACTTTACTACCGAACCCGGCCGCCGGCTCGACTAGCTCGACCGGGGGCTCGGGGGCTGGCCGGCTTGATCATCACCCCGTCGCTTTACTTGGTGATTTTTGATAAAGTTAGGATGCCGCGGTCCCCCACTTCGCCCTAAAACCGCAGATCCAGCTCTGGCTGACAGCGAGCAAGCACAACGGGCTAAAGCTTCCCTACGATTCATACACTAAGTCAAAGGCGCCGGGTCGACCAACCCGGCCCGACGCTCGTTAACTAAGTTAGCCGCACGATCGGCTGCTCACCAACCGGCCAAGCCGGATTGCCGCCAGCCGGCCCAGTGGGTGTTTGGCTCACGCTCAACGCTTCTAAGGACCCAACTCCCGCGGCCGCCTCTCGAAGAGCCGAAGTCCTTGTCACAGACCGGAGCCTCGGCCGTCTGACTCGCGGGGGGGGGGGGGAGTTTCAGAGAGGTGCAACGTATGAAATAAGTTCGAAAAAAGCAGAAGGCAAAAAGCAAATAAACACTCACAACATTTACACATAAATGTTTCAAGCAAAGGCCCACGGCCCAAGTTCATTACACCCTGAAAACCCCCAGTGGGTGGGTGGACCTGCTACTTAACAGAATTCTCTACAAATATTATCAAGCATTCCCAGCGCCACGTCGCGACGTCGAGGGCTGCCCCCGGCCGGCCTCCGAGTCCAGCGAAGCACCGGTGTCCTCTTCGGCTTCCGCGTCACCGTAGACGCATGTATCCTCCGAGCTGCCCTCCGGGTTGCGAAGAAGCAAGCCGTAGTCGTCGCCATCCACGACCGCGCCGTCTTCCGTCAGTTCCAGATGGAACTCGTCGTCGAAGGCGAACTCGGCGATATAGCTGGCCCGGGAGGTGATCCGGCCGACCTGCTCCTGCAGCAACTGCTCCGAGCCAGCATGCTGACCCATCAGCGCGTCCAGATGAAGATCCGGATGCCAAGACAGCGCGATCCGGAGCGCCATCTCAGCACCGGCCCGGGCGGCGGAAAGGCGCCAGTCGCTAAGGCGATCCGGGCCCATCTCCAACCAGCGTGCCAGGCGCGAGAAGCTGCGCGGATGGACGGAGTCCGGCCACAAGGCCGCCGTCATCGCAGTGCCGGCTCGGGACAGCCGCTCCATATGCGTCCCCAAGACCCGCAGCCGGGCCTCAGCAGCAGCAATGATCTTCGGTTAAGTCTAGGCCGTCAGCGGATCCGTCCCGGACCCAACAACGCCGGTCGGATTGCGCTGGTAGCGGACGGCTTCTTCCGCCAGCCGCTGCGTCTCTGGAAAGGCCCCTACGGCCAAAGAAGGAGCAAGTTAGAAGGGCAACAAAGGAGAAAGGGTCGGGTCCCGACCCGGCAAACAACGAAGAAGCATCACTTACTGGAGAAAGACTCTTCCAGGTGCTGCGCCTCGAGCAACGTAACACGTCGCTCCCGCTCCAAGACACCGTCCCGCTCCCCGAGCGCCTTCTCCAGGTCGGCCGCCTTAGCAAGGGCCGCCTTCAGCTCGGCGTCCTTGTCTTCGGCTGCCTTCTCGGCCGCCTCACGGCGGCGAGCCTCGGCCTGGTAGGCCTCCTCAGCCATGCTGGCCTACTCCCGCAGATGCTCCACCTCGGCCTGGAGCCGGCCCTTGTCGTCGACCAGCTGGCCGTGCTGCTGGTCTGCCTCAACCAGGGTCTGCTGCGTCTCCACCACCTTGGCGGACTCCGCCTTAAGAAGCTCCACCTTGGCCTCGAGGCAGCTCTTATGACCCGCCAGCTGCTCATGCAGCCGGTTGGCCTCGTCAAGAGACCGCCGGGCCGCAGCCGCCTCCGCCTTCGCCTGCGCCGCCTCGACACCGAGACGGCCGGAATCAGCAACAAGCCGGTCATAGTGATGACCAGCCCGGAACAGCCGGGTCCGCCAAGACAGCACCTCGGCTGTGAAGAAGAAGAACTCAGCAGAAAGAAAGAAAAAGACAAGACCTAAGATTTGGCCCAACTGTTACATAGTTGGCCCGAATCTCGGGGGCTACACCCAGTGGGTGCGCTAGCGCGCTCCCACTAGAAGAAAAGAACACAACAAAGTACCTGCAGCGACGCGAAGCTCCTCCTCCTTGGCGGCAAGCTGCTCCTTGAGCTCCCGATGCTTGCCCAGGAGCCGGTTGAAGGCGGCAACCCGGAAGGCGTCAAGGTGCTGAAGAGAAGACCAAAGTCAACACAAGGCCAACGCTCCTAAGGTTCGACCCAACTACTACATAGTTGGCCCGAACCTCGGGGGTTACACCCAGTGGGTGCGCTGGCGTGCCCCCACAAAGTTGAAATCACAAGAAAGCAAGAAGGTAAGAAGAACTTACCAAGACGGCGCGCTCCAAGTCGCGCGTCCACTCCACCTCGGCCTGGGCAAAGGCCTCAAGCCCCTCCATCTGACCTCGAAGGCGGGGGCTAACGGCGTCCAGAACCGCCTCCTCCTGGGTCTGGGGCCCAAAGATGGTCGCGCCCCCACTCCGCGCGGGCGGCGGCACGGTGGCTCCACGCCCTCCTGGAGGAGCACCAAGTCACGCCCACCGCTGGCCGCTTGTGACGCGGCCAGCACCTCCTCCGACGCCCCCTCCCGGTGTTGTCACCTCCTCGGACGCCGGGACGCCCTGCGTCGCCACCTCAGGCACCGCCGCCTGCGGTGGCTCCTCCACAACCAGCGGCGCCTCAGGCACCGCCGCCTACGGTGCCTCCTCCAAGGCGACGCGGCCTCCACCGCCAGCGGTCCCCGCACGCTCGACCATGTCGGCCCGCGGCGGGGTTCCATCCCCCACCTCCACGACCTCCCGGTCGAGGACCACCACCTCAGCCCGGCCTCCGCGGCCGCGCTCCCTCACCGTCGATGGCTCAAAAACCGTCGCCGCCACCACCGTGCCCTACGGCATCTCGCGCCAGGCTGGCTCCGTACCTCCTCGTGCCCATGCCACCGCCGCGTCGGTCCAAGCCCGGATCGACGCCGCCTCCAACTCCGCCTCGGCCCGGTTCCTGTCCCACCAGGCCAAGGCCTCGGTGTCATCCGGGTCTAGGTCAAGGTCCGAGTCGCCCCGTCCCTCCTCCCCGGCCAGGACGACAAGGTCGGACCGGCTCCTACGGAACGCGCCCCCCTCAGCGGCCGCGGCCTTCGCCGCCGCCCTCGCCAGCGTGATCGGCGACCTGAAGAAAAAAGAATGAGCAAACGCAAGACAAGGCTGGCCCAAGAAATCAGGGCACAAGCACGAAACAAGACTTACCCCGACAAGACTGGGACCGGGGTCGGTTTCCCGCGCCTCTTCTTGGCTGGCCTCCCAGGCTCGGCCGGATCCGCCGTGCGCTTCGAGGCCCGGGGTCGGGGCGTGACGCTGTCCTTCCCGTGTGGGCGGCTCGGCGCCGCCCCATGCGAGGACCCGGCTCCACCCGCCTCGCCGCCTCCCCCGCCCAACGCCTCTACATCAACAACTGGCGTCAGCGTCGCCTACGCCGCAACACACCCAAACAATCCAAGACAAATGAAGAAGAGAAAGACTCGAAGCTTACCCGTGCGACGCCCAGCGCCAGCGTCGGACTCGGCCACCTCCTCGCCGCCATGAGCCGCGGGCTCCCCTGGCGCCACCGATGCCACCTGCAACGAAGCCCGTGTGTAAGGGTGCCGGCTCGCGTTCAGAAGAATCTCCCGCGATGCGTTGGGACGAATGAGAAGATGCACGGCGGAAACATAGCAAGACTAGATGCTCACCTGCGGCGCCGGGTTCGCCTGGCTGTACAGCGCCTTGCCAATTGCCAGTCCTCTCCAAGGTTGGCCTTGGAGATCTTGTTCACGCCTCGCGCGACCTGCTCCACAGACAGCCGCATGGATCCCATCCGGTTGGGATCCTGAAGCCCGATCATCTCGCTGATGAGGCAGGAGCACCTCTGAAGCGGGAGAACCCGGCGGGTGATGAACGTGGCAAGGAGGTTGGTGCTAGTGAGCCCCTCCTACGTCCTCATCACCGTGACCCGCTCGCAGAGGTTGACAATCTCCTGTGACGGGCGCCGGAGTGAGTATCCCTAGTTTGTTTTCGCCCGCGATGGCGCGACGGTGAAGGGGGGAAGGTTGATGTGGTCCGCACCATGGTTGCGGACGTAGAAGAAAGAGTTCTGCCACTTCTTGGCAGAATCCTCGAGCGGGATCTTGGGGAAGTCCTCCCCCGACCGCTTCGAGATGACGGCGGCCCCGCAGTCGGCAAACTCTCCGGCCGACGGGCCCTGCTGCTTCAAGGAGAAGAAGCATGCCCAGAGATCAATGGTGGGCTTGACCCCCAGGTACCCTTCGCACAGGGTCACGAAGCCGAAGAGTTGGACGATGGTGCCAACGCCAAGGTGGTGCGGCTGGAGCCCAAAGAACTCCAAGAACTCGCGGAAGAAAGTGCTCACCGGCAACCCGAAGCCACGCTCAAAGTGCGTGAGGAAGACGACGCGCTCCTGCCCCTCGGGCCGGGGCCTCTGCTCGCCGTGCGGCAGACGGACACCGATGTCCGTCTCTTGCAGCAGGCGCCGCGAGGACCGAAGGTAGGTGATGTCGTCGGTGGTGACGGTCGAGCCCATCCAGGAGCCTGATGGCAGCGACATCACCAGAAGAAGAAGAGGAAGAAGGACGACAGAGAAGATCTCTACTCAAGGCCGCGGGCGCAGCTGTGCGTCGGTGGCAAGAAGAAGAGCAAGAGCACGGGGACATGAGGGCGCGAGCGAGAATAATGTCCGCCGCCCCCTTGCCCCCCTCAATTTATAACCCCCGGTTCAAACATGGGGGAGTGGGATCGTCTGCACACGCTCATTCCACTACCCCGCAATAAGTGCGCACGTACACACGCACTAACTGCACGGGGAAGTGCAACCGGCCCCCAGACACCGCAATAAATCCGCGTGCGCGGCCGAGGGCGCGCGGCAGCGGGCCCCGGCCCGTCGCCCAGTCCTGTCACGCGTGTGGCCTGTCAGGCCTCTCCGACTTCCGGGCACCACGTGGCGCCTGCGCGAAGCCCGAGGGATCGCCTCAAGATTTGACGGACTCCTCGGTTTCTGCCATGGCCGGGATGCCGTGATCCGGTTTCCGAGAAAACCGGCACACAGTGGGTGTTGCCAGACCCGGCGTTCGCAGATTCCGCCTTGCTCAAGGGGGAAGCTGCGAAGGCCCACTCATCCGAAGACGACGGACCTCTTCGGGGACTACTATCGGGGGGATGAACTGCAGGCAGGCAACAGAACCCGGATCTATTTCAAAAACAGTGGGGCCCGCATCGCCCCGCAAACCGGCATGCGCCAGGCCGGGTCACTCGACCCGACAAGGTGTGCAACCAGGTCAAGACCCTTGACTCGGCAAGGTACATCGACCCGGCCGCAGCGGCTGGCGCAAGGCAACTCAGCCCGGCGCAACCTTGGCTTCCCCAACAAGCCAACCCACCCGTGGCGTCCACGGCAACCCAGCCACGGGTCAGCTCTCGTCCCATCCAGGTCGTACGATGGGACGAGACTTCAATCACCGATGACCAAGACTACAGTGCCCCCGCCCATGCCCGTGGTCAGCCAGAGCATGGCAATAGTGTCCCTTACCTACCCGTTGACCAGGGCTGGCACAACAACAGTGTTCCCGCCCTCACCGCTGACGACAGCAAGCGGCGGCCTGATGGAGAACACTGTGCGTGGATCAACTCGGCCACGCCATGACGATCGACAAGACGGTGCATAGTCCCCCTAGGCACGCGGGGCTCGCACCTAGGGGAACCCGGCGAACCAGAAACTCCTAAGCGGGACCCAGCCCGGCACCCCGGACACCAACAATACAGACCCACCGACTCGACATATTACCATTGTAACCCTGGGTGGGTTGATCTATAAACCCCCTCAGGAGTCCACGCCCATAGGGACATGATATGTGAGATCCCCGGCATGCAAAAGCAACACAAGATAAAGCAAGCAGGATAGGACCAGCCACTACCTAGCAACACCGGAGAGAGGGAGCAGCCCGAGCCTCGGCCAGCCTCCTCCCTCCTCCATACAGCTCCAAGAGCGACATTGTACTATCGACCATCCAACTAAACTCGGCAGGACTAGGGGTGTTATCTCTCCGGAGAGCCCCGAACGTGGGTATGTCCGGCGTCCCGCGCCCGCGCATATCAACCTCGCCTGCGAAGCCCACCAGCGCCCTCGAGCCTCCTCCTCTCTTTAGCCATCCCTTGGCATCTATCGTGCACCCACCACGACACGCTACACCGGACTTGATCCGAACCATATGGCCTGAGTTGGACCGCAAGGACCTAACAGGAAGGAAATTCCTGTAAGCTTGGTGTATGACCAAGTAATGATAGTAGTGAAATACTCGCAACAAGATTGTAAACTAGATAGCCTATTAGATGGTCCAAGTGGCTGGTTATTATCATGTAGCAGCACCACATGAAAGCATCATATAGCAGCAGCAGCTCATAGAAACTCATCATACAGCAGCAGCAGCAGCATGCAATTCATCATATACCAGCAGCAGCTCATAGTAATTCATCATATAGCATCAGCAGGAGCATCTCATAGCAATTCATCATATAGCAGCAGCAGGAGCAGCTCATAGCAATTCATCATACAACAGCAGGAGGAGCAGCTTATATCAACTCATCATATAGCAGCAGCATCAGCTCACAACAATTCATCATATAGCAGCAGCAGCTCATAGCAATTCATCATATAGCAGCAGCAAGAGCAGCTCATAGCAATGCATAATATAGCAGCAACAGAAGCAACTCATAGCAATTCATCATATAGCGGATCAGAATAGAAAATTTGGCAAAAAATAGAGGAGATACTCACCTTGTTGGATGAGCTCATCCTTCAACATCACCTCAAGGCCACGGCCTGGGAGGAGGGGATGGGGAACGAGGTGCCTTCTGCCGCAGTGTGGCATCGACCGTACTTGTGCGGCGCCCGCGCGAGTAGTGCGTTGGACGGACCACAATGGAGCAGCTGCTGGAGACCATGAGAATGACGGGCAGTGCCATAGGGAGGAGCAACCTGGGATAAGGCCCTCCCGCCGGCCATGTAGCCTAGCTGGACAGAGCATCGTCGAGGACCAGGTCAGATGGGGCCAGTGGCAACGGCTCGCTAGAGGAACCCTAGCGCTGCAGGCAGGTGATCATGGTAGAGGGAAACGGGAGAGGAGATGCAAGCGGGCAGTGCAATGAACGCTTGCGTGTTTGATTTTACTTGATGGTCAGGTGTGACGCGGGCGTGAGGAGTGGCATTTTGAGTGTAATATAGGCAGACAATAGAGTCATTTCACTATTCCCCTCCCTTTCAATTTTTAGTGAGCTTCTATCCGAAACACCCCCCTCCAAAGCGAAATAAGTTAAGGCCAAGCCCAGAACTCGAAAATGACTTCTTTACATCTTTTATCGTTTATTTTGACAATAAGCTCTGAAAAGGCAGAATAGAACTGGCCCTTAACCTGCAATTTAATTGAGCGTGCAATGATGAATCACTCCTGCCTGCTATAGTGTGCATTTAGGCATCATCATACTTGGCATAACTTAATACATGTGCATTTCATTATAGAATCTGAAATATGCAATGTTTAGATTAGTTCATACATTGCACATGATGTTTAAATGCCCATTAAATCTGATCAGTCAAGTGATGGTCTTTAAGCCTCCTTCTATGCTTCCTTTCTTGATATGTAAGATTTCCTCACACATCTGTTCAATTGCTTGTTTGTATCAGCCAGCCATACTAGGACTGTTTGCTTTGATTACTTGTTGTTCTTGACCTAACAGAGCTTGTCAACGATTTAAACACTAAGGGATGTTGTAGTGGGGGCTTGTATAACTCATAGTTGACATAAAGGTTTGGATGTACACTAAAGTAGGCTCTCCAAGAGTACCTGGAGATCCAGTTCAAAGGTATGCCAAGTTTTTACAAAGTGCACACATAGTAAATGCTCATTTCATTGTGTGCCAAAGATGTGGCATGTCTCATTATGTGGTGTTGTTTTGTTATATTATCATCCTTTTGTATTGTTCATAGACTGGAAAGTATGCATATTTATCTTCCAAGGAGACCATTAACTAGTTTGTGTCACCTTGTAGAGGGGGTGCAATGAAGATAAGACCGAGGATTTCCAAGTACTAGATGTTAGGAAGGAGCCTTGCAAGAGAAGGAGGAGCATTGCTGAGCCTGTTCAATCAGTTAAGGTAAGTTACACTGTATTACAATTACCAGGACATCCTATTTGTCTGACATTGTGCTTGCGTAGGGTTCTTCACTTGTAACCCAACCATTGGGCCATTGATTAAAACCCCCTCCACTCACTACTATATGATGTTCTAACTTTTTGTAAATCAGATATATGTAAACGCATTTTAATGTGCCTATTCACTCATTACGGATGTAGTCTACTTTTAAATATCTAAAACATCTTATAGTAGTGTAGTGAACAGTGTGAAACTGCTTCCTGCCATGGTAGAGTTGTCAATGTCATAAATGCCATAACCAAATGCATATTCACACCATTAGCCTCCCTATCATTACTAGGATATTGATTACATACTAGTCGAGATACTTCATAGGGGGCAAACAATATTACATTAGTTTTTCCTTTATATAGTAAATGTAGCTAGGCCATGGATGTTATTGAGGCATGCATGTATGCATGCTGCCAACTCAACAATTCAATTGCTTGTTTGTTTCAAGCATAGTTAAATTGGTCTTTTCAATTGCTTTTTTTGTCCTCAGTTAATGAGATGACCAAACAATAATGCCTGATGTTGGGTACTTGTATAACTATTAGTTGACATCATTAAAGGCCTTACCATTTAATTACTCCGGTGAAGTGTGCCTGAAGCTTTGAAGTCTATTAACCAACTATTATTACATGAGGCTCACAATCTAGTTTATACTAGGCTAATGATTGCATAGTTTTGCTTGTTGTAGTAGGTTTGTATGAATCCCTCTGCTATTCATTATGCTCCCTAAGACTTTAATTGAGCTACAGAATGGCCAACTGCTTGTTTATACGCAACATGTTGTCTAAATTTGTAACCTGTGTGTGTTTTGGATTTGGCCCCAACATCATGGTCCTCTGGTGAGCTAAGAGAGATTTCTGTATGCAGGCTGCACGGACTACCATTGTTATAATTTTTAAAATATCACTTGCTATGCTTCATGACGTGTAACATTATTGTTAGTCCTGTTTTGCCATGTACAAAATAGTCTGTCTTGCTCGCTTCACTATTGTAACTATATTTTTTCCCTAGTCATCTGTACTTACAGAAACATTTCAGGATGAAGTGACATCAACACAAAGATCTGCGAGCAGTGCAGCATAGCCGTTACCAAATGATTATGGATTGGAATTGGATTGTGCTGATGTTCTCGAGCATCAACTAGAGGTGGCAAGACAATGTGTACATGATTCTCAACGTGCAATCAATAAGTTGAGACTGAACTTGCAGGTATCAGATGCAGGATTCAAAAAAATGAAACGAGACACTGAGGTAACCACGAAGGAATTGGAGATTTTGTAGACCAAAAATTGTGCTATCTGAATCCGGCCAATCCTATTTTCTGAAGAGATTATAGTTTGAATGGTAAGTTCTGTTGATGCGTGTCCATGATGTATGAGCTTTATTTGCCCAGTGTATGTAATTTGTTGTTTATGTACGCTTTATTATCACTGGTGCCGAACTATAATGCCCAGTGGGTATAATCGGCTGTAATTTCTTTATTGTATAGTGTAGGAGTATTCTACATTTCTATGCCTTAGTCTCATTATTGTATAGTGTATGTTTTTAGAGGCGATAGTATAGAGTAGGTATAGAGTAGGATAATTCTTTGAATATGCTATATTGTTGAAACGGGGGCTAGCACGCCCAAACATTTCCTGGATGCCATCCGAACGAACAAACATGTGTAGTCAAACCGGGCCTTAATTGGGCTGGTAAAAATAATATTTAATGGATCCCAAATGATGTGGCCCATCGTAACAACGGTTCTTAGCAGGCCGTTAACAGGCCGAAAGCTCGATAGGCCCGTATAAATGGAAATGGCCCGCAGGCCTCTAGCAGGCCGAAATAAATGTCAATTTCGTCTCGGCCCTTTTACTTTACGGGCCAGTAAGAGGCCGAAAGTGTTTTGGGCCAGAGGCGGTCCAATTAGCAAACTAGGCTTTTAACATGCCGAAAGTTGCGTCGGGCTGAAATTTTGCCCAGCGGAACATGTGCCACTAATGGATCCAAAATTAGGTTGCACAGTCATAGGCCCAACTATCGTGTGGGCCGTTAACAGGCCCAAAGACAAAATGGGCGGAATTGGCCCATTTGCCGAATGGGCCGAGGACAGACCTAAAGTCACAATGGCATAGAAGTTGGCCCTACTGCAGAATGGGCCGAAAAAAGGCCGAAAGACATTCCGCGCCGTGAACGGGCTGGAACTGATGATGGGCTGCTAATAGGCCGAAAGAAGCCCGGGCCATAATTGGGACCAAAGATGTAGCGGGCCATTAATGGGCTGGAACTGAAGATGGGCTAAAAAATTGTCAAATCTAGAATGGGCCTTTGATGGGCCGATTCTGTGTAATTCGTATGGGCCGTGCTTGTGAATGGGTCTGACTCAAGTAGGCCGCTAATGGGCCAGCCCGCTTATTTTGACAGGCCCGACCTTTTAACCTGAATGGGCCACTGTTGGGCCGAGACACGTGTCAACGTATCATAGGCGCGTCATGTCCATTCACTGGATGACAACTGCCCGAACGTTGGGCCGACACATGGATCTTCCAGCGAATGAGAATTTTACACGTTGAAAATCCCCATTGTTCGGGCTATTAACGGGCTATCGGATCCAAACCGGAACCCGATAGCTTAACGGCGACCCATTACAGTGGATGCCAAGTGTTAGTCACCCTTGACGAAAGCACTTCTATAACACGCGATTTATCACCATGGAAGTGGACACTTCCGTGATGATAATTTTGGTAATGTCATGGAACACTTCTACGACAACATAGGTATGACTACCTTGATTCTATCATAAAATCGTCATAGATGTACATGCATGACAGAAAACGTGACCTACTGTGACAAACACGCATCATCACGGAAGTGTATATTTTTTGTAGTGATACTAGTGCTAAGTCAGCTATATAGCCGGCACATATAATAAACCGGTGGTAGGTTAGCTAGAGTATTTACTTCTTGTAGGGAGAGAGATGCAAGGAAAGGTACAATGATTGGCTCGCTGCATGCTCTGCCCTACTCGTTGGCTGCATGCTCGCTCATTTCATTGCAAGTTGTGTTATCGCCTGACTATAGATGAAGAGTCGGCCTCTTCTCTCTCCTCCACATAAGATTTTGCTGATGTGAAACATCTTATAGCCAGCTGATTATGACCTATTATACTTGCTCTCATTTTAATTTACGTCTAAGAGGAAAGAAGTGCTACTATAAATTTGGAACAGACGGCTACTAAATGTGGTGGTAAGTTATGACTCAATACCACTGGTAAGTCACCTATAGCAACCCGTTTGTGATGCCATATCGTCAGCTCAAGGTGGACGATGCTATCACCGACTAGTCACAATTGGGCCCGTTAGTGTTAATTGTCTGGGGTAGTCTCATAGGACGATGCTATCACCGACTAGTCAAAACTGGACCCATTAGTGTTAATTGTCTCACTACTGGAATCAGGGATTTTGCCGTCTGCCAGTTCTTTGCCATCTGCTAGTAGACGGCAAAGAAGGTCTTTGCCATCAGCTACCAAGAAGCAGATGGCAAACAACTGGCAGACGACAAAGAAGGTCTTTGCCATCCATCATTTCTTTGCCGTCCGATGGCCGATGGCAAAGAATCTTTGCCGTTGATACGTCTCCAACGTATCTACTTTTCCAAACACTTTTGCCCTTGTTTTGGACTCTAACTTGCATGATTTGAATGAAACTAACCCGGACTGGCGTTGTTTTTAGTAGAACTGCCATGATGTTGTTTATTATGCAGAAAACAAAAGTTCTCGGAATGACCTAAAAATCCACGGAGATAAGTTTTGGAAAATATAAAAAATACTGGCGAAAGAATCAAGGCCAGGGGGCCCACACCTTGTCCACGAGGGTGGGGGCGAGCCCTCCCCCCCGGGCGCGCCCCCCTGTCTTGTGGGCCCCCTGACGCTCCACTGACCTCAACTCCAACTCCATATATTCCGTTTCACGGAGAAAATATCAGAGAGAAAGTTTCATCGCGTTTTACAATACGAAGCCACGGCCAAGCCCTAATCTCTCTCGAGAGGGCTGATCTAGAGTCCGTTCAGGGCTCCGGGGAGGGGGATTCATTGCCGCCGTCATCATCAACCATCCTCCCTCACAAATTTCATGATGCTCACCGCCGTGCGTGAGTAATTCCATCGTAGGCTTGCTGGACGGTGATGGGTTGGATGAGATTTACCATGTAATCAAGTTAGTTTTGTTAGGGTTTGATCCCTAGCATCCACTATGTTCTGAGATTGATGTTGCTATGACTTTGCTATGCTTAATGCTTGACACTAGGGCCCGAGTGCCATGATTTCAGATCTAAACCTATTATGTTTTCATGAATATATGTGTGTTCTTGATCCTATCACGCAAGTTCTTTTCCATAAGCACGTATGACTATATTCGGAATACATGCCTACATTACATTGATGAATTGGAGCTAGTTCTGTGTCACCCTATGTTATAGCTATTACATGAGGAATCGCATCCGACATAATTATCCATCACTGATCCAATGCCTATGAGCTTTTCACATCTTGTGCTTCGCTTATTTACTTTTCCGTTGCTACTGTTACAATTACTACAAAACTATTGTCTTTACTTTTGCCACTCTTACCATTACTATCATACTACTTTGCTACTAAATACTTTGCTACAGATACTAAGTTATCCAGGTGTGGTTGAATTGACAACTCAACTGCTAATACTTAAGAATATTCTTTGGCTCCCCTTGTGTCGAATCAATAAATTTGGGTTGAATACTCTACCCTTGAAAGTTGTTGCGGTCCCCTACACTTGTGGGTTATCAAGACTAATTTCTGGCGCCGTTGCCGGGGAGCATAGCTCTATTCTGTGAGTCACTTGGGATTTATATCTGTTGATCACTATGAGGAACTTGAAAGACGAAAGAACTAAGATTTTGCCCTCAACTACGAGGGGAGGTAAGGAACTGCCATCTAGCTATGCACTAGATTCTCCTTCTGTTATTAGTAAGCTTGCGACACCTAAACCTGCTACTGCTATGAATTCTGATATGTCGCATGTTATTGATGATGCCACTTCAGCTATGCATGATACTTATGATGAAACTACTTCTGTGCGTGATACTACTTTGCCATTAGGTGAATTTCTTGATGAACAACTTGCTAGGGTTAGAGAGAATGAAATTATTGAAGATGCTATATTAATGATAGTGATGATGAAAGTTCTCCACCTGATTATGAATTACCTGTTGTTCCTAAGGGTTATGTTATGAATTAGGAAGCTGCTAGAGCTATTTTTTCTTGCAAAGATAGATATGATCTTAAGAAGTTATTAGCTAAATGGAAGCAACAATCTCTTAATGCTAGAATGAAACCCGCCCCTGCTTTTGCTACTTCACCTATCTGTGT
Organism: Triticum aestivum; assembly: GCF_018294505.1. NCBI lineage: Eukaryota > Viridiplantae > Streptophyta > Magnoliopsida > Poales > Poaceae > Triticum > Triticum aestivum. Next base: position 485,910,061 of record NC_057813.1, read on the forward strand.
TACTGATAAGGATTATGAATTCTCTGTTGATCCTGAGATTATTACATTGGGTGAATCTGATTCTTTTTATGGCCTTGAATCTGAAACTGTTGTGGCACATCTTACCAAGTTGAATGATATAGCCACCCTGTTTACTAATGATGAGAAGTCTCGCTATTATTATATCCTTAAGATATTTCCGTTCTCATTAAAGGGTGATGCTAAGACTTGGTTTAATTCTCTTGATCCTGGTTGTGTGCGTAGTCCTCAGGATATGATTTATTACTTCTCTGCTAAATATTTCCCTGCTCATAAGAAACAAGCTGCCTTGCAGGAAATTTATAATTTTGTGCAAATCAAAGAAGAGAGTCTCCCACAAGCTTGGGGGAGGCTTCTTCGATTACTTAATGCTTTGCCTGATCATCCCCTTAAGAAAAATGAAATACTTGATATCTTTTATAATGGACTAACCGATGCTTCCAAGGACTACTTGGATAGTTGTGCTGGTTGTGTTTTCAAGGAAAGAATAGTCGACCAAGCTAAATTACTATTGAATAATATGTTGACTAATGAAAATAATTGGACTCTTCCTGAGCCAATTCCTGAACCAATTGAGCCAACTCCTGAGCCTATTCCTAAACCAACTCCGAAGAAGAGAGGTGTTCTATTTCTCAGTCGTGAAGATGTGCAAGAGGCAAAGAAATCAATGAAAGAAAAAGGTATTCAAGCTGAAGATGTTAAGAATTTACCACCTATTGAAGAAATATATGGTCTTAATATACCGCCTGTTGAAGAAACACATTGTCTTGATAACCCGACACAGGTAGTAAAGGTAAATTCTCTCTATAGATATGATAAAGTTGAAATCCCGTCTACTAAATTTCATAGCCCATGCTTTGATGAATTTGATGACTTTATGGCTAGACAAGATAGTTTTAATGCTTATGTTGGTAGAGAATTAAAGAATAATGTTTTTGAGATAGGACGCTTGAGTGATTATATGGCTAGACTTAATGGTGAACTTAGACTCATTAGCAAATATGCTTCTATGGTTACCACTCAAGCTGAGAAAGTGCTTAAAGCTCAAAGTGATTTGCTCGATGATTAAACAATAAACATGACTTTGCTGTTAGAGTGGCTACTAGAACTGGTAGAATGACTCAGGAACCTTTGTATCCTGAAGGCCACCCTAATAGAATCGAGCAAGATTCTCAGAGACACAGTTTAGAGGCACCTAGTTCTTCCAAAAAGAAGAAAAAGAAAAATGATAGGACTTTGCATGCTTCTAGTTAACCTACTGTAGACACACCTGAGAATCCCAATGATATTTCTATCTCTGATGCTAAAACACAATCAGGTGATGAACATGAACCTAGTGATAATGTTAATGATAATGTTCATGTTGATGCTCAACCTAGCAAAAACAATGAAGTAGAGATTGAACCTGCTGTTGATCTTGATAACCCACAATCAAAGAATCAACATTATGATAAGAGAGATTTTCTTGCTAGGAAGCACGGTAGATAAAGAGAACCATGGGTTCAGAAACCCATGCCCTTTCCTCCTAAACCATCCAAGAAAAAGAATGATGAGGAATTTGAGCGCTTTGCTGAAATGATTAGACCTATCTTCTTACGTATGCGCTTAACTGATATGCTTAAGGTAAATCCTTATGCTAAGTATATGAAGGATATCATTACAAATAAAAATAAAGATACCGGAAGCTGAAATTTCCACCATGCTTGCTAATTATACTTTTAAGGGTGGAATACCAAAGAAACTTGGAGATCCAGGGGTACCAACCATACCATGCTCCATTAAAAGAAACTATGTTAAAACTGCTTTATGTGATCTTGGAGCCGGTGTTAGTGTTATGCCTCTCTCTTTATATCGTAGACTTGAATTGAATAAGTTGCCACCTACTGAAATATCTTTGCAAATGGCTGATAAATCAACTGCTATACCTATCGGTATTTGTGAGGATGTGCCTGTTGTGGTTGCAAATGTCACTATCTTAACAGACTTTGTTATTCTTGATATTCCCGAGGATGATAGTATGTCGATTATCCTTGGTAGACCCTTTTTGAATACTACAGGGGCTGTTATTGATTGCAACGAAGGCAATGTCACTTTTCATGTTAATGGTAATGAGCATACGGTACACTTTCCGAGGAAACAATCTCAAGTTCATAGCATCAATTCTATTGGGAAAGTTCCAACTATCATTATTGGAGGTTTTGAATTTCCTCTTCCTACTGTCAAGAAAAAGTATGATATTCTTATTATTGGGGATGTTCATATCCCCGTTGAGGTAACTTAGTGTTATTCAAAATTTCTCCGGTTCCGTGTTATTCGGAATGAGTTTGTTAACAAGACTTGATCAACCTTGTTAGTGGATTTATTTCGATGATCATGAGATGGATGAAACTAGAAGGCACAACCTTTTATACCCTCTTTTTACTTTCTGTTATTTAGAATAAATAAAGCAAAAATAGTATTATCTGTCTATTTTCTGATTTATTCATGCAATAAAAAATATCCCGAAAATAAAAGTGCTCCAAATGCCCTGCAAATTTAGTATGATTTTTATGGAATATTTGAGGATTTTAGGCACTGAAAACACTGCAGGAGGGGCAAGCACCAGGCCACGAGGGTGGCAGGCGCGCCCACACCCCCTGGGCGCGCCCCCTGTCTCGTGGGCCCACGGTGGCCCCCCTCCACTTATTCCTGCACCCACACACTCCATCTTCTTCCCAAAAAAATCCCCATCCAGCTCAAGCACGAGTTCTAGCTCATTTTGCTGTGATTTTGGATCTCCTTGCTCAAAGCTCCATTCACAAAACTGCTTTGGGAGATTGTTGCTTGGTATGTGACTCCTCCATTGGTCCAATTAGTTTTTGTTCTAGTGCTTTATTCATTGCAATTTTTTGCTACATAAGTGACCCTGTTCTTGAGCTTGCATGTCAAATTTATGAGGTCCCAAGTAATTCTAATGCATGATATAGGCTCTAGGCACTTGTAGGAGTAGTTGCTACCAATCTTGTTTAGTTTTATTTACTTTTATTTTGAAGTTACTAAAATTTCAGAAATTTTTCAGAAAAAGAAATATGTCTAGGAGAATGTACCAAGGTGGTTCCTCAATAAACAAAGGACCCATGCTTGCTATGCGTGAGCAAGACGATGAACCACCGAGGGACGCAGAAGTACGAGCTTGTGAGTGTCCATCAGCCGATTTTATGGTCAATGCAGCCTTTAAGATGAATTTGACGCATATGTGCGTAATGCCGATCTTGAGGACTTCTTACAAGATAAGTGTCCTCAGTACTATCAATTGACTAATTCATTCATCAGAAGGTTCAAATATAAATCTTCACGTAATTCTCAGAGTGTCATGTTTGATATTTATGATAAATCTTATACCATGGACTTAGAAGATTTTACAACTGCTTGGAAACTCCCGCAGTGGGGCAATGTTAATGATCCCCACAAATCTGAATATAAAGACTTTCTTGCTAGTATTACTGTGGGAGAATCTTGGGATATAGCACAAGCTACCATAGGGAGCATTCATTTTCTTGCTATACATTATTTTGCTCTCTTCATTGGTAGATGCATTAACGGTAAAGACGAAGCATGTCATATGTGTGTCCTTGATCTTTTTGTCCTCAAGAGTGCAGTGTTAGGTAATAAAGATTACAACTTGGGGGCAATAGTTGCACGTAGGTTGCATAATAATGGTAGGGCTGGAGATTTATTTGGAGGAATTTATGCGACCTGTGTGGCTAATTATCTTGGTATAGCCCCATGAGAAGGGGATATGGTGTTGCCGCGTACTTATTTAGATTATGATGCGATGGTCAAACATTGTTTTCTTTTGAGGAATGAACAATTCCTCCAATATCGACTAATCTTTGACAGACATAGCTCTGTCCATGTTACTGTCTCTGCTCCTTTCCTTTTTGATTACCAGGCAAAACGAAGATATGTTGTTACCAGGAAGGAGGCAGCTGAACACGAGGGGAGAGCGGAGGCGGCTCGCCAGCATGCCACAGCTCAGGAGGCATTTGCTGCCACATCTCAGTACGACCCCAGTTACAACTATGGATATCAGCTAGGCTACCCTTGGCATTAGACCAACTTAGGCCAAAAGCCTAAGCTTGGGGGAGTACGTATTTCTCACCGACTTTACATTCATGTTCACACACTATTCTTGTTGTCGGTGCTCATACTCTTTCATTGTATTATCCATGTTAGTTTAATTTTCTTTTTCTAGCTTTCTTCTTGTGTGTTTGATAAACCTTAAGAAAAACCAAAATAATTAGTATAATTTCGATGCTTGTAGTAGAAATTAAATGAAAACCCAAAAAGATTTCTCGTTCTTCTTCTTACTTGTTGGGAGCTTTCCCGTGTAAATAGTTTTATTTTCTTTTCTTTCCTTTGGGGATCGAGAGTAGAAGACCATATTGAAAATGTTTAGTGGCTCTCATATGCATGATTGTTTATTTAACTTAGAGCCCATATTGCTTTATCTTCTCTCTTGAGTTGAATGCTTGCAGATTCTAGCTTAGTCCAATGCACGTGCACTATTATTATTATACACATCGTTCGGTCGTGCAAGTGAAAGGCAATAATGACGATATATGATTGACTGATTGAGATGAGAAAAGCTGGTATGAACTCGACCTCTTTTGTTTTTGTAAATATGATGAGTTCATCATTCCTGATTCAGCTTATTATGAAGTAAACATATTTGCAATGACATTTAGAGATAATAGTTGCTTGTGTCATGCTTGATTAGCTATGAGTTATAATGGTTTACCTTGCGTGCCAACATGCTATTAAAATGATTGTGATGTGGTATGATGGGATGGTATCCTCCTTTGAATGAATTGAGTGACTCGACTTGGCACATGTTCACGCATGTAGTTGAAACAAATCAACATAGCCTTCACGATATTTATGTTCATGGTAGATTATATCCTACTCATGCTTGTACTCAGTGTGAATTAATTTTAATGCATGTTCATGACTGTTGTCGCTCTCTCAGTTGGTCGCTTCCCAGTCTTTTGCTAGCCTTCACCTGTACTAAGCGGGAACACTGTTTGTGCATCCAAACTCCATAAACCACAAAGTTATTCCATATGAGTCCACCATACCTTCCTATATGCGGTATCTACCTGCCTTTCCAAGTAAATTTGTATGTGCCAAACTCCAAACCTTCAAATGAAATTCTATTTTGTATGCTCGAGCAGCTCATGTTTCAACTAGGGCTGTCTATATCTTCCATGCTAGGTGGGTTATTCTCAAAAGGAGTGGACTCCGCTCCTCATTCACGAGAAAGGGCCGGTAACCGGGATGCCCAGTCCCACGATCCAAAAGATAAAAGCAAATCAAAATAATTAAACAAAAAATCCCCCAGGGCTGTGGTTAGTTGGAGGCACTCGTTGTTTCGAGCAAGCCATGGATTGATGCTTGTTGGTGGTGGGGGAGTATAAACTTTTACCATTCTATTTGGGAACTGCCTATAATGCATGTAGTATGGAAGATATCGCCATCTCATAGTTGTTGCGTTGACAGTGAAAGTATGCCGCTCAAAATTTTATTCATCTCTATTTTAAAATTGAGCTCTGGCACCTCTATGAATCCCTGCTTCCCTCTCCGAAGGGCCTACCTATTTACTTTTATGTTGAGTCACCCTCTTATTAAAAAGCACTCGCTGGAGAGAACACTGTCATTTGCATTCATTACTATTGGTTTATATTGGGTATTACTTGAGTGGATCTCTTTTACCATGAATTACAATGTTTAGTCAGTCCTTGGTCTTTAAAGGTGCTCTGCATTTATGTTTTGCGGTCTCAGAAAGGGCTAGCGAGATACCATCTTGTTATATTATATGATGATTGTTTTGAGAAAGTGTTGTCATCCGAGTTTTTATTATTATTGCTCGCTAGCTGATTATGCCATTGATATGAGTAACTGTGATACCTAAGTGTTATTGTGAGTATGGTTAGTTCATAATACTTGCTGAAAACTTGAATGTTGGCTTTACATATTTACAACAACAAGAGCATACAGAGTTTGTAAAAGTTTTTTTATCACTTTTAGTTTATCAACTGAATTGCTTGAGGACAAGCAAAGGTTTAAGCTTGGGGGAGTTGATATGTCTCCAACGTATCTACTTTTCCAAACACTTTTGCCCTTGTTTTGGACTCTAAATTGGATGATTTGAATGAAACTAACCCGGACTGACGCTGTTTTCAGCAGAACTGCCATGATGTTGTTTATTGTGGAGAAAACAAAAGTTCTCGGAATGACATGAAAATCCACGGAGATAAGTTTTGGAAAATATAAAAAATACTGGCGAAAGAATCAAGGTCAGGGGGCCCACACCCTGTCCACGAGGGTGGGGGCGCGCCCTCCCCCCTGTGTGCACCCCCTGTCTCGTGGGCCCCCTGATGCTCCACCGACCACAACTCCAACTCCATATATTCCGTTTCATAGAGAAAAAATCAGAGAGAAAGTTTCATCGTGTTTTACTATACGGAGCCGCTGCCAAGCCCGAATCTCTCTCGGGAGGGCTGATCTGGAGTCCGTTCGGAGCTCCAGAGAGGGGGATTCGTCGCCGTCGTCATCATCAATCATCCTCCATCACCAGTTTCATGATGCTCACCGCCGTGCGTGAGTAATTCCATCGTAGGCTTGCTGGACGGTGATGGGTTGGATGAGATTTACCATGTAATCAAGTTAGTTTTGTTAGGGTTTGATCCCTAGCATCCACTATGTTCTAAGATTGATGTTGCTATGACTTTGCTATGCTTAATGCTTGTCACTAGGGCCCGAGTGCCATGATTTCAGATTTCAACCTATTATGTTTTCATGAATATATGTGTGTTCTTGATCCTATCATGCAAGTTCTTTTCCATAAGCGCGTATGACTATATTCGGAATACATGCCTACACTACATTGATGAATTGGAGCTAGTTCTATGTCACCCTATGTTATAGATATTACATTAGGAATCGCATCAGACATAATTATCCATCACTGATCCAATGCCTACGAACTTTTCACATCTTGTGCTTCGCTTATTTACTTTTCTGTTGCTACTGTTACAATTACTACAAAACTATTGTCTTTACTTTTGCCACTGTTACCATTACTATGATACTACTTTGCTACTATATACTTTGCTGCAGATACTAAGTTATCCAGGTGTGGTTGAATTGACAACTCAACACTACAAAAAAAAGACACATCCGTGACATTTTGGGACGAACGAATTTTTTACCTATCATACATATGACACTTCTATGACGATAATTGTGACAAAACCCGGTATCATCATAGATGTGGTGGGCTCCTACTTCTATGACAAAAAATCATGACAGAAAATGGGCTTTTCGTCCTGGGCGGGCTAAAGACACAGCTGCATGACATTCTTTGGGCCGTCCATGACAGAAAAAACCGTTATAGAAGCAAGGGGGAGGAAAACTTCGGGGAGTTGCAGTTACGGTGGGAGGTCGGGGGCCGAGCGATGCGCGTTTCTCTTGTCCACATATGCGCGTGTGTGCGAGGTGTTGGCTCTAACTGAACCCGAGCGAGGCGTTGGGCTCTAACTAAACCCGAGCGATTGCACTGCAGGCTACGCGTTACTGAACCCGAGCGATCGATCGATGGCTGTTAACTGAACCCGATGGAGCGATTCCTTCGCTACTGCTGCTAACTGAAGCCGATCGATTGGATGAACAGTGAGCGTTGCGGGGGGGGGGGGGGTTGGATGAACAAGGAGCGGTGGCGTTGCCTCTGGATGAACAGGACCCCGAGGTGTGGAGGGCTGGATGAATAGTAGACGATGGAGGGGTGGCCGTGGAGGGGTGGTTGAACAGGACCCCGTGGTGTGGAGGGCTGGATGAACAGTAGACGGTGGAGGGCTGGATGAACAGTAGACGGTGGAGGGGTGGTTGAACAGTAGCTGGTGGAGTAGCGCGCGGTGGAGGCTGGATGAACAGGAGCCCGTGGAGGCTGGAGGAGGTCGACGGTAGCCCGTGGAGGCTGGAGGAGGTCGACGGTGGAGATGAACAGTATCCCGTGGAGTCCCGTTCTGCGGTACACCACATCCCTCCCGATGAACAGGACCCCCGTTTCAGTCTAGCGCTCCAACACAAGTCCGTTTCGTCCGTTTTGCGGTACGCCACACCCCTCCCGATCAACAGGACCCCCGTTTCGACCATAGGAGGTCTGTTTCCTCCATTTTGCGGTACGCCACACCCCGCCCGATCAACAGGACCCCGTTCCGAACGTAGGAGGTCCGTTTCCTCCGTTGTGTGGTACGCCAGGCTTGGTTTCCATTGCATGTTCCATCCAAGCCCTCCCGATGAACACGACCACGCATTCCGTTCCGACCCAGCCGGTTGGCTCCCCATGAACACGACGACGACGATGTTTCTCCGTTCCGACCCAGCCATGTACGTATGCGCGAGTAGGCGTTCGAGACCCTTCCCGTATGTACGTACGTGGCCGCATTTTCTTTCTTGCACCCTCGCCGCTTTACGTACGTGTACATGCTACATGTGCGCCTCTACTACGACACGTGCGCACCTCTACTATGACATGTGCGCGCCTCTACATCGACCAGTATGTACGTACACGTTCGCGACCAGAATGACAATGCTATGTACGCTTCGACCAGGTGGGTCCCGACTGTCAGGCACTTCCTTGCCTGGGAAGATGTAGCTGGTGGGTCCCAGTAGTCAGGGGGTGAATCGTTTTTTTTGCCCGGACGCACTTCCTTGCGTGCGAAGATGTAGCTGGTGGGTCCCAGCAGTCAGGGGGGCGAATCGTTTTTTTTGCCCGGACGCACTTCCTTGCGTGCGAAGATGTAGCTGGTGGGTCCGAGCAGTCAGGGGGCGAATCATTTTTTTTGCCCGAATGCACTTTCTTGCGTGCGAAGGTGCAGCTGGTGGGTCCCAGCAGTCAGGGGGGAACGTTTTTTTTTTTGCGAAATACAGTGGCACGTCCGGTGGGTCCCCGCTGTCAGGTGGAGGAATAATTATTTTCCGCGTAATAAGGAGGCACTTCCTTGCTGCGGACGTGGACCCAGCTATCAGCCTCTCCACATACAGTCCACGTCCGATGGAAGTCGTTCCTTGACCATGTTGACCACGCTGCGCTGAGAGCACCAGGGCGGTGGACGACGGCGAGGCCTAGGAAGGGGACGACGGGGAGCCGGGGAAGACGCGGCAGTGGAAGCCCGCGCGAAGAGGAGTACGAGGGTTCACTGGTTCGGCTACGGTGTGAGGCTGCCATCGCCGCAGGGCCTGGCCAGTGGTGGGAATAGTAGGGGCGGTGAGGCCTCCGCGCCAGCACATCCGACCATGGGAAGCAGGAGCATGCGACACGCCCGGCGCTGCTTTGGGCGGCTGGAGCAAGAAGACCAGAGGTTGAAGAAGCACTACGGCCGTTGGATGGACATCATACGGTCACTGGAGCTAGAATCATTTATATTGACTAAGTTGACAAAGCCCTCCGTCCCCGTCAACTTAGTAGGCCCACAAGTCAGCCTCCCACAAATGTGGGTCCCAGCTAGCAGGGGGTATTCATTTTTTTGTGCGTAATAAGGAGGCACTTCCCGTGGGTCCGAGCTGATAGCAGGGGGAACATTTTTTTCATGAAATACGGTGGCCCGTTGGGTGGGTCCCAGCAGTCAGGGGCAAACGTTTTTTTCGCGAAATACTGGTGGCCCGTCCGATGGGTCCCTGCTGTCAGGTGGAGGAATAATTATTTTCCACGTAATAAGGAGGCACTGCCTTGCGGCTGCCGTGGACCCAGCTGTCAGCCTCTTCACGTACAGTATTCTTCCGATGGAATCCGAGAGCACCACGGCGGTGGACGATGTCGAGGCCTAGGAAGGGGATGACGCGAAGCCGGGGAAGACGCGATAGTGGATGCCCACGCAGAGAGGATTACGAGGGTTCACTGGTTCGGCTGCGCTGCCGTCGCCGCAGAATAACAAGGGGTCTGGGTGAGTGGAGTGGAGGGATGGCCTGGCCAGCGGTGGGAGTAGTATGGAGGCAGTGAGGCGTCCGCGGCAGCACAGCCGGCCACGGGAGGAAGGAGCAGGCGACACGACCGGCGCTGCATTGGGCGGCTGGAGCAAGAAGACCAGAGGTTGAAGAAGCACTACGGTCGTTGGATGGACATCATACGGTCAATCGAGCTAGAATCGTGCATATTGACTAAGTTGACAAAGCCCTTCGTCCCCGTCAACTTAGTAGGCCCCGTCAACTTAGTGAACATCGTATGGGGAGTATTCTTTTTTTGGCGTAATAAGGAGGCACTTCCTTGCGTGCGAAAGATATAGCTGGTGGTCCGAGCTTGTCAGTGGCGGTAAATGTTTTTTTCCGCAAATACAGAGGCCCTTTCCATGGGACCCAGCTGATAGCCTCTCCAATACAATCCACTTCAGATGCATGTCGGTTGTTGACCACATTGAACCACGCCACGCCAAGAGCACAGGGCGGTGGACGACGGCGAGGCCTGAGGAAAGGAACGACACGGGGCAGGGAAAAGACTTCGCGCAGTTGTTTCCCACGCGGAGGGAATACGACTATACGAGGGTTTACTGGTTCGTTTTTGCCATACCGGAGGAATAAACAACAGGTGTGGGATGTGGATGAGATTAGAGGGGATGGCTAGGCCCGCGATTGGGGAGTTACGGGTGGGGCGGTGAGGCCTGCACGGCAACACAGCCAGTCCGCGTGGGGAGGAGCAGCAGTCCCGCCGGCGGCTTGTTTGAGCGGCTACAGCAGGAAGAGAAGAGATTGAAGAAGCACGACGGCCGTTGATTGGACATCCAACAGTATACAGGCCATCTATGGAAAGCCTCAAATCTGTAGAAAACAGCATACAACCCATCTGCCATTATTTCAAATAGTTTACAACCCATTTGCTAATTCTTACGGGTTTTTTTGGAGCCCATATTCTTTTTGTTAGCATTACAGCCCATACTGTGGCCACGGTTAAAAAATTATATGAAATTTTGCATATGTCGGTGCGGTCTGAACTGTTTTTAATCCCGAAATTTCGAGTCACATTCAAACTGATTTTAAAAATAAATGTATATCAATATAAAATCCAATAACTTGTCCATGCATAAAAATCAATGCAATTTAAAATCTCGAAATGAAAAAAAGATATTTGAAACTAATTGCCGGTTTGATGTGTTTTAAAAATGTACAGCCCATTTCTCATTACTGATAGGCCATTTTCTCGGCTAGCCGAATGAAGCTCTCCTCGTCTTGAAAGATTTGCAGCCCAACAGGCCTGATAAAGCAACTTACTTGACAAATCAAAAAAAACTGGGCTAGCCATTTTCAGAAAGAAAAAAAACTACTGGGCTGGTCTGTGGTAAACATAAAATAAAAGGTTGTCTAGACAGGCCAAAGTGTCCCGCACAGCCCAGTTGACACCTTGCTTCCGTCTCAAAAACAAATTAGATAAATGCCACTCCAATTATGGCGATTCATAAAAATGCCACTGCAATTTCCAAACTTTGAAAAATGCCACTGCAATTTTCGCAAACTTTAAAAAACGCCACTGCAATTTGCAAACTTTGAAAAATGCCACTCCAGACTTCGAAAAATGCCACTAGAAATGGCATGAAATGGCATTTTTCAAAGTTTGGAAATTGCAGTGGCATTTCTCGGAGGCATTTATCAAATTAACCCAAAACAAAAAGAAATGGGCGAGCTGCTGGGTCCCTGGTGTCAGCCACTCGTTGTGCAATTCTCTCGTTTATTGACTACATTGACAATGGCATGGGACCCAGATGTCAGAAATCCACTAGGAGGAGCCATTTTTTTATTGGCTTGAAATAAGGAGGCACTTGCTTGCGTACTGCCATGACCTTGGCGGGTCCCTGCTGTCATCCTCTCCACGTACAATCATCTCTTGATTGTGTACGCGTCAACTTGCTAGGCCCACAAGTTAGCCTCTAAACCCGTGGAGGACAAATACAACCCATTTAAAAAAATAACAGCCCATTCCATACGGTCAAACGGAAAGTTCAACATTCAGAGCAAAGTAACAGGTCTGATCCACATATAGAGTACTGAACTTCCACGTTGACAACCATCATAGCCAAGTTAACTATCTACTCCCACTAGACAAGTACTAACTTACTCTTAGCTAACTAGACGATGCCGGCCGCCATCTGTGGTACACGCTAAACACCGGCACCGGCATCTTGCGCCTCGCCTCAGACTTGCTAGAGGTGCGATAGGGCGCGTTGCTCGCGCGCGTTGGCCCTTTCCATGTCGGCGTGGTCTACCGAAGCTTCGGCTTCCAAGCGGGAAACCCACTTGACGAGCTGGTAGTAAAAATCGGTGTCGCAAATGCGTGCGTGCCCGACAGCCTCCAGGGCTATTTGCCGGGCGCCGACCTCCACGTAGTCGGCCCAGTTGCGGGCGCTCAGAGCGTCGGTGCGCTGCTACTCCATGTCCCACGGGCGGCGCAAATCGGCGATACGCTGCTCCTCCGCCAGGCGGTCGCGCTCCAACAACTCCTGCTCCTCCGCCATGCGGTCGCACTCCAACAACTCCTCGATCTGCGATTGCCATCTAAAGACAGATAGAATGCCTCCTCCCTCCGTCTTCCTTCCCGTGAAAAACCAAACACTAGTTCTGGCGGTGACTGCCTCCGGCGTCGCCTACCGCGGACGGGCAGGGGCATGGCGGATGTGGCGAGCGATGTCGGGCCGGTGGGGGCTTATGAGGATATGGCGAGTTGGGTCACGGTGGCACCAGAGAAGGCCGGGAAACAGTACTTATAGGGGGAAGGTAGTGCGACGGTCATCGAAATTCAATGCATAATGGCTTAGCGCGCCAGCTTGCCGTGGAAAACTAGGGAAACCGAAATTATGACTGTGCCATCCCGTCCCGTCTGGGTCGCACGCCGGCATGGTGGTCAAACAAGTGCACTCGAATCATCTCCCTCCTTGTCAATAATGATTCCATGGATTTAAAAAGCCCGCAACAATTAAAGCGTATCTTTTTTCGTATCAGTTAGCTTCCGTAATTACGGCCGGCTGCATGCAGGCACTCAAAATCTCTCGCAGGCAGTACGCGAAGCAGCATGCAACGAGTCGCAGCCGAGGGCACGCATGCAGCCACTTAAATTGCTGGAATTAATTAGGCTTAAAATTCTGCATGCCATTAATTATTTCCATGCCTTGGTCTTGCTGCTTTGCTCACGGGACTAATAAACCCGGATGGAGGGAGTACCTTGGTTGGTGAGAGGTTTGAATTAAGCCCTGCAAACCAGAAAGGAGGTACTAGTACGTGCATGATCCGCTATTTATTCGTGTAGGATCGAGTAGGTCGTTTCTTGAATTTAGCCCTGCAAACGGAAAGGAGGTAGTACGTGCGTGATCTGCTATTTATCCGTGTAGGATCGATAGTGTAGCTTGTCAGTTTCTTGAGAGGTAGGCATTTTTATCAGTGTAGGATCGATAGTGTAGCTTGTCAGTTTCTTCAGAGGTAGGCATTTTTATTCAAAAAACTGCCACTTTGCATCTTGCGTCGCAAATAAAACTACCAGGAGCGCATTTGTAGGATAGCTAGTGATCGATCAGTAACTTGTAACCACTGAGAGAACAGAAATAAGTAACTGTTAATGCATCTCAATGATTCACAGATCATATACAAATATGTAGCTCCAAAAGCAAAGATCAGCCACTTCGGATCTTGCGTTGCAACTAAAACTAACTAGTACGATTCCCATACATAAGATCAACATGTTAATGCATCTCAATGATTCACAGATCATATACAAATATCTAACTCCAAAAGGAAAGATCTAGAAAAAACATATGTTCTTCCTACTAACATGGATGCTTCTATTGGCCAACATTCAGTACAGACTGAAAGACAAATTTGTTTGTGAAGTCTACAATTCCTCTTGCAAACGTAAGTGGTTTCACCAACAGCTGGAACCATGAGAATGAACCACACATGATGGAGGAACATCCACTGCAATATGATTTGGTCTTCTCTTGATCACACCGCGAGACTATTTTCGGAATACAAACTTTAACTTAGGCAAAATGATGCCCATTGTATAATCAGACCAAAGCAATGAAGCACCAACTGTTGGCCAGTAAATAGTATAGTACTACTTTTCTGCAGTCCATGAAGTGACTATCCAATCTTTGTGTCTATTTTCAAATGGCACTGCATGCAGTGACTATACTATTCTCTTGTGCAGTTCAACCAAAATTGCGGACAATTTGTTTGTTTGCCAAATAGCAACGGGTAGACATCTCTGTCTGCACAAATATCAAGCAACTAGTAAACATATCAAGCATCTAGCAAACCACTAGTATTACTATCTAATGACAGTACAAAAAGAGTAGCAAGATAGTAGTAAACCATGTACCTTCGTAATGAACAGCTCATAGTGCCACCAATTGGATATAAAGGTTTGGAAAAAAACATGCTCCTAATGTTGAACCAGTTGGACTTTTTGTGCAGCTCCACTAAAATCGAGCATCCCTGTTTGCATAGATATTGAAAGTGTGATTACTATAAAAGTGGCACTAGTTGAAGCATAGACTCACAAATATAAGCATTCCAATTTCTTAATGGGAAAATGTAGCAAGACTGTTTCTAACAACCTGTTTGAAGGAATAAATAAAGCAACAACGGCTAATGTCAGGAAGGCATACATAGTTTTTTTCTGAAAAACTGAGCCATTCCTGACCTTTCCTCTTCTTTTAAGCAAATTTTGTGCAGTTCTACTAAAATAAAATGCCATCACCGCCTTGACAATTCAGTGACACTGTACAAAAGGAAATGACTTAACATTACATCATGATGTCAGGTATGTAGTCGACAGGCATTAGAGACAAACATACAGACCTCCTCCGATAACATAATGAACATTAATTTTAACAAAGGTGTGACTAGCTTTACCGGGATAATTTGAGTGAACTCTACACCATTCGAATACTACAAATATACACTAATCTAGTGGCTAGTGCAAAAGTAGAGTAGTTAGTTTATTACAGGGTACAGTATAATGGTTTTACTGAACAGATTTCAATAAACTCTAGCACTGGAAGGTTTCTATAAGAATTAACAATACAAAATGTAAAGGTAACAAGTTTCAGCATTGGTATACTAGTGGCATTAGACAAAATGTAAAGGTAACAATACATCCACAATCAACAGCTAACCTTGAAATAATCCAGTGACATTAAATGGCATTGCTTAAATTTATCGGTGGCATTAGACTGAGAGCGGCATTAGTTAAATGTGGCTTCACTTTAGCAGTAGCATTGCTTGACTTGACTGTTGGCGTTATACTAACAGCAAAAAAAGTGGCAATAAGAGCATGGGGGGCCCATTCGGATAGTGGGCGCACCAGTACGATGTACCTCCACGGACGCAGAGTGGTGAGGGAGGTATGGTTGCCCAGAGCAACAAATATCCAGGCAGCATATGTGGACTACGTCCCATTTTTGTTCTCTTTAGCCACGTTTTTCCTATGTGAGGACAACAAACCGATCAACCTGGTCATTCTCTATTGCGTTGTCATGCCTTTCTACCCTTCTTCAACCAAGAGACACGAGACTCGTTCCTTAGCTACTGATTTTCCCCTTTTCAACCTAGATGCGGGTTCGATGCCTACTCTCTTGGATAGTACAGTCTCCCTTCCTTTCCTTATTCAACCCAGATATGGATTAGTCTGCATGAAGTAGGGTTTCCTTTAATAGTGCAAATTATGGTTTTCGTCTGCGTGGCGAGCAGAGCAGAGGATAGCAAATTGGGAAGATGGTGGAGTGGAAAAATATCCACATGCAACGACGTGCCAGATGGGGCAATAGAACAAGGGTATGGTTCGAAAAGAGGTAGCATACCTGAGGGTCGGCGGGAAGTGGCTTCGCTCGTGTTCGTCGTCCTCCGCACACACTACGGCAACGAGCTTGGGGACAGAGGCCATCCAGCGCGGGCGCTAGGTCTGAGAGGACGGCCTTGTTGTCAGTGTGTGACCTTGCTCGCCGACGACGAGTGCGTCCACGCTGCACATCCTTTTCTTCCTCGGCGGATCTGTGACCACTGGTGAGGAGGGAGAGAGGGGCCGTCTTTTTTAGATCTGGAGAGAGAGTGGTAGTGTGAGAAGCAAGTGGGCAGCCCTTGGCAAGAAAGCACTGAAGCTCCAGCCTATATATCTTATTCATACTACTAGTACTGGAGGTGGAGTAGTGGTAGAGTAGTTTATATTTTCTCTGCATACAGTACCAGCTAGTCGTGCTTCAAAACTGAACGGCACACCATGAAAAAAATAAAGGTCGATAACTAATGCGGCACCCCGGGCCAACGCGGCCAGATCGCATTTTGCACGAGAAATTACACACCATGTTTCGTTGACATGTGGTCCCGTTCCAACATATCAGTGAGACGACGGCGAGTAGTAGGAGTATTTCCGAACTGACGTGTAGGCCGGGGCGCCCCTTCGTGAACCGTGGCAAACTGGCAACCGTCCACCGACTCTTCGCCTTTCCCTCTCGATTTGGAACTGCTGTCGCACGCTCTTCCTCTCCCTCCTCCATTTTCCTTCAGCCCTTCACCCTTTCTTCTGCCATTGTTCGATCATCTTCTCCATGGAGGGAACAGGACAGAAACGACCCCATTATTCTTGCCCTGATCTGAAAGATGACGTGGTGGAGGAACTCATTGATCGGTGCGACGTCATCACCTCGACTAGCATGGCAGGTTCGTTCAAGCCCATTCTTGACTCAACTAATAACATCATTACAAGGAACCCAAGAGTCAAGGAGCGGTTTGATCTCCCCTATCTTCTTCGCCGTGACCCTGATGACTGGCGCTGTCACGACGGAGGCCTCGCCACCTGTGCAAGTTGATGCTGCTTGATAATGATAGGTATGATGTTAAGATGCCATCGATTGAGGGCAAGGCTTGGGCAGGCGCAAATAGATATTGGGTTGTTTACATTGGGTCCAACTGCGAGTGGGAACTTGTGAATGTGTACACTCGTGACCGGGTTCCACTTCCAAAAATCTCAGCAGACTGCCCAGAGGTTGAGCACACCGGTATTGTACGCACGTTCAAATACAATCATGGTGACTGTCTTCTACGGAAGATAGAAATTTCTCGAGTTCCCAACCGCTCTTGGAATTCCAACAACTATGAAGTTGTTGCTATCTTCTACAAGCTTGTTACCATCCTTGCTGGTTTGACTCGATGGATATTGCTGACTGTCTTCTACGGAAGATAGCAAGTTGTCGAGTTCCCAACCACTCTTGGAATTACAAGAACTATGAAGTTGTTGCTATCTTCCAC
This sequence comes from Triticum aestivum, assembly GCF_018294505.1. Lineage (NCBI taxonomy): Eukaryota > Viridiplantae > Streptophyta > Magnoliopsida > Poales > Poaceae > Triticum > Triticum aestivum. The sequence goes on from NC_057813.1 coordinate 485,927,401, forward strand.
AAGCTTGTTGTCGTCCTTTGTGGTTCGACTGGATGGATATTGCTCAAAATCAGTTTCTGTACACGGATGAGTACTGCGATGCAATTGAATACGAGGGCCTTGTGTTTTCTTCCACCACTCGTGGCACTGTTTTTGCATGGAATCGTTGTTTCGGTATGTTTGTCTTCCACCGTAATTATAATTCTTTCATCCACATGCATGCGGGTTAGCAAGTTTCCCTTTACTAATTAACCTTCTTCTTGTGTTTCCAAGGTCCTGCGAACATTCCACCACCTATACTTGAAGATTTTTATAACCAAGGGGGAGATGACGATGGTGATGATCACGAGCATGAGGACAAGTAGCGCCCATATACTATTTGGCGCCTGGCAACTAATTCTGATGGATCACCTCTTCTCGTGTGTATACATCCCACTGATGATGTTACTGCTAAGGAAGCAGGTGTAGTTTCCCATGGTCGCACTCTCCGGACCTATTCCAACACCCGTTGTATGGTATTCGGGATGGATACTAGTGTGCTAGCACCAACTCCTTCTCCCTGGTACAGAGTTGATAGTCTTGGAGAAAACTCGCTCTTCCTTGGACAAAACTATCCAATGAAGGTGAAAGGCGATCCAACTGTTGTTGACACAACATTACTACCATTTATGAGAAGCAACTATGTCTATACCTCGGACATTTGGGTGGTTCCCTACCCTGGTACTGATATAGTAGGCCGCTTCAGCCTGGATGATCAGTCCTGCGTTGGTCTCCAGATTGACAATGGATGGCCCGTCCCAGAGAATCACTTGTGGTTCAAAGCAAGCGTTTCCAACACCGAGGAATGGTTGAGTTGAAGTTCATTTCATTGCTTGTTATTTGTTGTGTGGTGAAAACTTTAGTATTTATAATGTATCCTCGTTGTCGATGTGGGTTGATGACCTGTTGTATGTAATAAAATGATATGCCTGTGATAAACTTACTAAATTTATGAATGGCTTTCGAGTCGCTTCTGTGAGTGAGTGGTGCGACGAGGCAAAAAAATATTTTCCGAATACATAATTGTACGTGCATTGCAACAGGTTATCGGATGAGGCCAATCAACAATAGTAGTACACTATTTGTACTAGCTTCACATGCTTCGCGCGTTGTGCGGGTGTTTTTACTGTAGCCATATTGTACTCTACTACGTAACCAGCACCTCGAATCCTCGATACTAGTAGTACTATATAGTAAGTAGTAGGAGTAGTAGGGTGGCATGGGCCAGAACAAGCATTCACGTCCAGGAGTACGGCACACGCCACCAGCACGACTTCCATCTGACACCATATTTCTTGGAGTCCGTGCTAGAGCAATCTCTTCAACCTCATCGTTTCTCTAACTCAGCCATCGCGCGGCGGGCGAGGTGGGGGTTTGCCGATAGTCGGTTTCCTTAACTGCGGTCCCACTTGTAAGGCCAACTGCAACGCACGACCCCAAACGGACCTCCGTTTTGCACGAACTCCAACGATAATTTTGACTAGAAAAGCAAGACCAAAGAAAACAAGAACCACAAGAATACATTTTACTACTCCTGTAAGTTGGATTAGTGCCTTCTCGATGCATTCATTGTTGATCTGCGGAGGCTCGATCTTGCGTGCTTCTTTCTTCTTCGAGTGTAAAGAAGTAGACGTTGCTTCCTCGCATCTAGTCTCATGTCTAGCCTCTATTCTAGTACTCCCTCCGGTCCGTTTTTCTCTGCGTCTAAGCAGCAACACGCATACCAAGTAGGAGTATCAACAAGTGCACTAATCTCATCTATAGCCTCTGTGCTAGCTAAAAGTGATAGAACATCTACTAAATTGCGCTCTATCAATATATGGATGTACTCTTCTTCCCAATACAAAAACTTGCATCCATTCTACTCCCTCCGTTGCACAATACATGCCTTCTATTTGTCAAAATATATATGTATCTAGACATGTTTTAGTATATAGGTACATCCATTTTTGGACAAATGGAAGTCAAGTATTTTGGAACGGAGGGAGTACACAATAAATTTTTTAAGTTAGCACAACTAGTCTAATCCGAGAGCACAACCGAAGATTTGGTCGGGTTCTTCCTCCTTTTGCCGACACGTGGGACATCCAGCATCCAGGTCGTGTCATGAAAGAAAATAGAGTGGTAGTTGAAGCCACGAGATGTGCATCTTGGGTTAAACTGTAAATAGAATCTTACTACTCTTGAGTAACTCCAAAAGCGGCCACCGAAGATCTTTCTTGGATTTGTTTTTCATCACCAGCACGTCGAGGTGAAAGATGTGCAGGTTCAGTGGGTCCTCTTGCGTTTTCACTGACATGTGGGGCCGCATGTGAGCAAACAGACGATGGGCTCCGCGCGTCCGCTGGCTGGCTGAGAAGAGAGATAGAGGAGGGCTGAGCATGGACTGCAGGAAATTTGTTCTACGTACCTCGATATAGGCTCGATATAGTGGGCTGGCATGGGCCATAACTAGCATTCACGTCTAGCAGTACGGCACACGCCACCAACACGAGTCCCATCCGACACCAATTTTCTTGGAGTCCATGCTACAACCATCTCTTCTCCCTCCTGTTTTCTCAGCCATCGCACGGTGGGCGGGGTGGGGGTTTGCCGATAGTCGGTTTGCTCAACTGCGGTCCCACTTGTAAGTGAAAATGCAACACCGCACGCATTCCCGCTTGAGCGGCGTGCCGGACCAACCGTGTGGGGGTGCGACGCGAACACGGCAGGCTTTTCCTTTTGAACTCGTAACTTGTAAAATTTGGTTCTGCTCCATGGCGCGATCGATAGATAGAAAATAACGATTTTGCCTAGAGTAATGAGAAGTTTGGTTCTGGCGCCGTTCATGCATGGAGTACGTACGAAAATTATGAAGTTGATGCGAAAGGTAAGATAATTACTGTAGTATCATATACTACTACATGGATTTGTCGGAAAGATAAAAATACATACGGATCCATCAACGACATCCTCATGCCCTAGTGCGCCGGGTCACCAACCGACGTGTGAGGAGTAGTGGCATTGGCAGCGAGCTCAACGTGCTTCTGAACAGTGCCATCCAAGGTTGCCCTGTGGTCCAAGAAGGCCAACATCCTATCGTCCTCCTCTTGCATGTAGTAGTCCTTATGGACGATTTGCACGTAGACGTGGGGGATTATGTCGATGGTGTCTTGTTGCGCCAGGCGCTGCGCGGCGAGCGCGACCTCAAGGTGGACATTCTCCGGCGTGACGGCAGGCAGTCTCAGGGCCACCAGTGTGTCGAAGAGGTTGTCACCATAGTGGCCATTGAGGGTGGCGGGCATCACAGAGCCTGGGCGCGTCAGCTGGAGGCTTATGTCAAAGTCGTTCGTGAGCTTCTTGACGACGGTGAACTTGTCGAGGAAACCGACGAGGACCTCGTCGAACAAGGAGACGAAGCTATCTTCCAAGCGGCCCCTCGCCCTGGCGGCCTCAAGCAATACTACCTGGAGATGTTCCTCATTACCGGGCCATAGGCCGGCGTCGTGGACCATCTGGCACAGCAGGCGGATGCTCACACTCATAGCCTCTATGGGTCAACTGATCTTGCGATTCGAGTGATCACTCTTGCCCTTGGTTAGCGTGCGTAGGTGCGTAGGATTTTGTACTACTACTCGGCCCTCTACTGCACCTGCCTTTGGCTGTATGATAGGTGGGCCAGCCACCCCCTGGGCCCATGTGTCATTCACCCAAAGGCAGTTGTTGTAAGTCAATGAAGCTGCGTCCCCCTCCGTGCCGGTGCAGTATAGTCATCTCACCGGACCTCTAGTTGGGGCCAAACGAGAGAAGTTTGACGTTTACTGGTTTATTGGTCCCCTTTGCATTTTTCGCTAAGTTTTGACCTTTGATTTAACTAATAAAATGTTAATGCATGTAAACAAAAATGTTGTGTAAGTCACATTACGAAAACCAAATAATCCCAAAACACTTAGGCACGGTGCATTAACTCCCTCCTTGTTTCTTATTTTGTGACATATCAACCAATGAGAGATGTGGGCTGTGCATGCTTTCAATGACTTGAGACTACCAAACATGACATGCAATGTTTAGTTCATTGCATGCAATCCTATTAGTAGTTAGCAAAAAAACATTAAGTTCTCTCGCCGATAGGAATAAAACACCATGTATTCATTTACAGAGGGAGTAGTACATTTTTTGTGACATGCATTACTACTAGATATTGCTAGTCAAATACTAAAATCCAGATGGACGTGGTAGTACTCCTAAATCCAGACGGTGGTGCTACTAGTACTAGCACTGTACTAGCCGTTGGTCAAATTATTACGTGCTGCTCCTCACAGTGAAGTGACAAGACCCTGCGCCGGAGATGACACCTGAGTATAGGCGCCGTGTTCGGCATACCATAGTCAGCCTCACCGTCTGCAGTCACTATCATCATGGCTGTAGAGCTAGCCTGCTTACAACTAGCCCTGTTCGACATAATTTCCCGTGCGTAGATGCCCGTGCATTGCACGGAACACCAAGATTGGGGGTGGACGGCTCCGGCAGCGGCCATCGCGCCAGATTTTTCCACCGCCTTCTAGATGTGGTGGGGAGGAGATAAGGCTGATTGTGAGAGACAAGGAGTTGTTTGTAAATAGGGAACAAGTACGGGCATCTTTTTGCAAAAATGGAGAAGCTTGGTTTGTATGCGTCAGATCTAGATCCGACGGCTATTGGTGAAAGATGGGAGGCACAACATCATCACCAACTCAGGACCTGTTTGATTCGCAGGATTTTGAAAACGGAGGAATAGGACACGACAATATTACAAGTTTCAAACTGATATTACAAATGTTAGGAGTAATGCTGCACCTAGGAAGAGGGAATTACTAGGAAGTTTACGTAAGAACTTTCGTTACTTTAGGTGGATGCAGCATTATCATACAAACTAAAATCCACCGCCCTGACAAGTTACTAATGGGCAAATAAGTTTTCGAGTCTCTGGCCACTTGATGTTTCAAAAACAAATTCAGCTTCTGCGGAGACTTTGTCATTTAGGCTTAGACGCTTGCGGTGATCAGCACGCCATTCATTGTTGCGCCAGAGAACGCCAAACCTCATTACCTTGAGCACACTTGCCTCCAGAACAAAGAACCTGGCCAATTTAATCTCAGATGTGCTGCCTCGGTAGTCGATCAAATCAATTTCTGTAAGATGGAGATCAAGGCATTCGATGAGATTGTTATAGTGCAGCACATTTTTCACTTTCGGGTCTTTTTTTATCTGCAAAAGAAGAGAACATATTAGAGCAGCTGGCTGCATAAGATTGCCGTGTCATCAAGAGGTACCAATATCATTCGCTCATACGATAGGGTTGGCTGGCTAGTGATATTTTTTCACTCTCTCTCTCTCTCTCTCTCTCTCTCTCTCTCTCTTTCTGTTTCCTCTCATTTAACTAGGAGCACGTGAAGAGCTTGGGCATTTGTTGCCTTCCACTATGTGGCCGATGCCATATTTCGCAAAAGTATGCCACATAATACGCATCGATGTCAAATCAAAAGATTTTGGCACCGCTCTCGCGATGTGAGAGAGTTGGCACCGCTGTGCACACAGACCCACATGTATAAACAAATCAATCAAACCAACTACACCAGCCTCTCACTCTCCCAAACAAGTGTTTTTTATTGCCTCAGTCCTCTCTCTCTCCCACGCAGTGTTTTTTCATTGCGTGAGTTAATTTGGCACCGGAGCAAAGTAGGTGATCCAGATTGGGGCACCAGGTGAGCAATGGAGGGGCATCGATGCCAAATGCATCACAAGTGAATTTGGCACATGTTTTGGCCTACATAGCCCACTTTTGTACTCCCTCCGTCCCAAAATTCTTGTCTTAAATTTGTCTAAATACGGATGTATCTAGTTACATTTTAGTGTTAGATACATCCGTATCTAAACAAATGTAAGACAAGAATTTTGGGACGGAGGGAATACTACCTCGTATTTAGTATAAAATTTTGACCATAGATTTACCTAAGAAAATGCCAATGCATGTCACTAAAAATTACACCATTTGAAATTATGTTCAAATACGAATCCAACGATATAGTTCTTAGTGACATGCATTAACATTTTGTCAGTTAAATCTATGGTCAAATTTTGATACTACAAAATTGGAAGAGTAAACCAGGACGGAGGTAGTACTTGCTCTTAGGGTAACCATAGAGTTACTGGAGTAGTCTAAGTTACTTTCCACTATGACTAGCCTAGGCTACTATAGTAGTAGTACAGCATAAAAACAATGCAGGTGATCACATGAGAAAAAATTCTAAAAACATTTCTTTCAGTGCAGTGCATAGATGGAGTTTTGAACACTACACTTGTCATCATAATTTGGGAAAATTACGAAAAAATTGAGCTACATTGTGATTACCATTTACTTATAGGAAAGAAGTTTCACCTCGATGAGTAGCTTCTCCGTGCACGGAAAGCATGTAAGGAAACCAACAACTTGATCCAGATTGGGGCCGATAGATTTTAGTGCTAAGATATTCACTATGCGCATGGACTGGGTCAAGCTTGTGGGAATCATTTTCTGGAAGACGGTCATAAATACATCAAGAAGAAATTAAAAAATGTGAATTTCAAGAAGACGGAGAAGAAGATGAGTGATGTACCTAAACGATTACGGATCCAATAAAGAGTTCGGAGAATTTGGCAGACGAGTACACCAACGCTGTCAATTTTGGCACGTCAATGACCCTGATTTTTGTTGGCCCTTCTAGATCCGATACAAGCAATCTCTCAAGGAAAGGCGCATTCTCAATGACCATAATGTGGAACAGCTGGAATGATCTCTACCCAATTATGTCTTGTTGTGGGGCCAGCAAGACACATAAATCCATCGGAGATTCGTTGAGGCGATGTGGAGGCTAATGAACCCGTGATCTGCTCAAGACGAAGGTACTTGAGCGCAGTACAGCTGTAGAGCAGGTGCTCCATAGCCTTCTTCGAGACGACAACGTCGAAGAGGTCGAGCTACTTGAGTTGAGGGAGAAGAAGGGTGGGCGCGGCATTAATCTGGGGAAGATAGCAGGAGCTGAAGCTGGCCCGGTGCAGCGTTGGCGTGAGGCGGAGCACGGATGGCGGCAGAGAGCGACATCGTCCAGCTTCAAAGCTGAGCTCCTCGAGCTGATCTAGGGCGGGGGATAAGAACCACTCGTCGAACTTGGGTTGGACCTTGCAGTTGGTACTGAACATGTGGATGTCAAGGCGTCTGGCTGGCCCAGGGTGTGATGAAAGGATCTTGGAGACTGTGGCCATGCATTTGCAATCCCCGTCACAGAGGCAGCTGTCGACGGTGAGGTTGAGGGGGACGCAGCGCCAGAGGGGGCGCCACCACCGGGAGAGTAGGGCGGTCCGCACGACAGATTTGGTGGGGAGGAGGCCGATGATGACGAGCAGCATGTCGTCGGGGAGGCTGCTGATGAAGTCCAGGCTCGCTGGATGCGGTTTTGGCTGGAGTCGCCTCCGCTTATTGGCTGCCTCGCCGTCCATCTCAACCGGCAGTGACGCCGGTGTACACGTGTGTGTTGGGGAACGTAGCAGAAATTCAAAATTTTCCTACGTGTCACCAAGATCTATCTATGGAGAAACCAGCAACGAGGGGAAGGAGAGTGCATCTACATACCCTTGTAGATCGCTAAGCGGAAGCGTTCAAGAGAACGGGGTTGAAGGAGTCGTACTCGTCGTGATTCAAATCACCGAAGATCCTAGTGCCGAACGGACGTCACCTCCGCGTTCAACACACGTACAGCCCGGTGACGTCTCCCACGCCTTGATCCAGCAAGGAGAGAGGGAGAGGTTGAGGAAGACTCCATCCAACAGCAGCACAACGGCGTGGTGGTGATGGAGGAGCGTGGCAATCCAGCAGGGCTTCGCCAAGCACCACGGGAGAGGAGGAGGAGGAGAGGCAGGGCTGCACCAAGAGAGGGAGAAGTTCTCATGTGTTGGCAGCCCCAAAACCTCAAGTATATATAGGGGGTGGAGGGGGCTGGTTCCTTGTCCTCCAAGTCCTGGGGCGTTGGCAAAGGTGGGAGGAAGACTCCAATCATTTCTTCCCCACAGATTTTGTTATCCCCCCTTTTTAGGGATCTTAATCTTATCCCCTTCGGGATATCGATCTTATTCCTTCTAAGGGGAATCTTGGTGCGCCTTCAACCAGGGGTGTGGGGACTTGCCCACCTAACGTTGCATGTGGGTCCCCCCATGCAGGTGGAGGCCCACTCCGGAACCTTTAGGAACTCCCGGTACAATACGCGAAAACCCTGAAACATTTTCCGATGGCCCGAAACAGACTTCCATATATAAATCTTTACCTCTGGACCATTCCGGAACTCCTCGTGACGTCCGGGATCTCATCCGGGACTCCGAACAACATTCGGTAACCACATACAAACTTCCTTTATAACCCTAGCGTCATCGAACCTTAAGTGTGTAGACCCTACCGGGTTCGGGAACCATGCAGACATGACCGAGAACGTTCTCCGGTCAATAACCAACAGCGGGATCTGGATACCCATGTTGGCTCCCACATGTTCCACGATGATCTCATCGTATGAACCACGATGTCAAGGACTCAATCGATCCCGTATACAATTCCCTTTGTCTAGCGGTATTGTACTTGCCCGAGATTCGATCGTCGGTATACCGATACCTTGTTCAATCTCGTTACCGGCAAGTCTCTTTACTCGTTCCGTAACACATCATCCCGTGATCAACCCCTTGGTCACATTGTGCACATTATGATGATGTCCTACCGAGTGGGCCCAGAGATACCTCTCCGTTTACACGGAGTGACAAATCCCAGTCTCGATTCGTGCCAACCCAACAGACACTTTCGGAGATACCTGTAGTGCACCTTTATAGTCACCCAGTTACGTTGTGACGTTTGGTACACCCAAAGCATTCCTACGGTATCCGGGAGTTACACGATCTCATGGTCTAAGGAAGAGATACTTGACATTGGCAAAGCTCTAGCAAACGAACTACACGATCTTGTGCTAGGCTTAGGATTGGGTCTTGTCCATCACATCATTCTCCTAATGATGTGATCCCGTTATCAACGACATCCAATGTCCATGGTCAGGAAACCGTAACCATCTATTGATCAACGAGCTAGTCAACTAGAGGCTTACTAGGGACATGGTGTTGTCTATGTATCCACACATGTATCTGAGTTTCCTATCAATACAATTATAGCATGGATAATAAACGATTATCATGAACAAGGAAATATAATAATAACTAATTTATTATTGCCTCTAGGGCATATTTCCAACAGTCTCCCACTTGCACTAGAGTCAATAATCTAGTTCACATCGCCATGTGATTAACACTCACAGGTCACATCGCCATGTGACCAACATCCAAAGAGTTTACTAGTGTCATTAAACTAGTTCACATCATCATGTGATTAAGACTCAATGAGTTCTGGGGTTTGATCATGTTTTGCTTGTGAGAGAGGTTTTAGTCAACGGGTCTGCAACATTCAGATCGTATGTACTTCGCAAATGTCTAGGTCATATGCTGCTTCCACGCTCCACTTGGAGCTATTCCAAATGGTTGCTCCACTATACGTATCCGGTTTGCTACTCAAAGTCATTCGAATAGGTGTTAAAGCTTGCATCGACGTAACCCTTTACGTCGAAACTCTTTATCACCTCCATAATCGAGAAACATATCCTTATTCCTCTAAGGATAATTTTGACCGCTATCTGGTGATCCACTCCTTGATCACCTTTGTACCCTCTTGCCAGATATGTAGCAAGGCACACATCAGGTGCGGTACACAGCATAGCATACTGTAGAGCCTACGTCTAAAGCATAGGGGACGACCTTCGTCCTTTCTCTCTATTCTACCGTGGTCGAGCTTTAAGTCTTAACTTCGTACCTTACATCTTAGGCAAGAACTCCTTCTTTGACTGATCCATCTTGAACACCTTCAAGATCATGTCAAGGTATGTGCTCATTTGAAAGTACCATTTAGCATTTTTGATCTATCCTCATAGATCTTGATGCTCAATGTTCAAGTAGCTTAATCCAGGTTTTCTATTGAAAAACACCTTTCAAATAACCCTATATGCTTTCTAGAAATTCTACATCATTTCTGATCAACATATGTCACAACATATACTCATCAGAAATTCTATAGTGCTCCCACTCACTTCTTTGGAAATACAAGTTTCTCATAAACTTTGTATAAACCAAAATCTTTGATCATCTCATCAAAGCGTACATTCCAACTCCGAGATGCTTACTCCAGTCCTTAGAAGGATCGCTGGAGCCAGCATACCTTTTAGCATCCTTAGGATCGACAAAACTTTCTGATTGTATCACATACAACCTTTCCTTACGAAACTGGTAAGGAAACTCGTTTTGACATCCATCTGCCAGATTTCATAAATGCAGCTAATGCTAACATGATTCCGACGGACTTAAGCATCGCTACGGATGAGAAAATCTCATCGTAGTCAACTCCTTGAACTTGTGAAAAACTCTTCGCCACAAGTCGAGCTTCATAGACGGTGACATTACCGTCCACGTCCGTCTTCTTCTTAAAGATCCATTTATCTCAATGGCTTGCCGATCATTGGGCAAGTCCACCAAAGTCCATGCTTTGTTCTGATACATGGATCCTATCTCGGATTTCATGGCTTCTAACCATTTGTCGGAATTTGGGCCCACCATCGCTTCTCCATAGCTCGTAGGTTCATTGTTGTCTAGCAACATGACCTTCAAGACAGGATTACTGTACCACTCTGAAGTAGTACGCATCCTTGTCACCCTACGAGGTATGGTAGTGACTTGATCCGAAACTTCATGATCACTATCATAAGCTTCTACTTCAATTGGTGTAGGTGCCACAGGAACAACTTCCTGTGCCCTGCTACACACTAGTTGAAGTGACGGTTCAATAACCTCATCAAGTCTCCACCATCCTCCCACTCAACTCTTTCGAGAGAAACCTTTCCTCGAGAAAGGACCCGATTCAAGAAACAATCCATATTGCTTTCGGATCTGAATTAGGAGGTATACCCAACTGTTTTGGGTGTCCTATGAAGATGCATTTTATCCGCTTTGGGTTCGAGCTTATCAATCCTGAAACTTTTTCACATAAGCGTCGCAGCCCCAAACTTTAAGAAACGACAACTTAGGTTTCTCCAAACCATAGTTCATACGGTGTCATCTCAACGGAATTACGTGGTGCCCTATTTAAAGTGAATGTGGTTGTCTCTAATGCCTAACCCATGAACGATAGTGGTAATTCGATAAGAGACATCATGGTACGCACCATATCCAATAGGGTGCAACTATGATGTTCGGACACACCATCACACTATGGTGTTCCAGGCGGTATTAATTGTGAAACAATTTCCACAATGTCTTAATTGTGTGCCAAAACTCGTAACTCAGATATTCATCTCTATGATCATATCATAGACATTTTATCCTCTTGTCACAATGATCTTCTACTTCACTCTGAAATTACTTGAACCATTCAATAATTCAGACTTGTGTTTTATCAAGTAAATATACTCAACATCTACTCGAATCATTTGTGAAATAAGAACATAACGATATTCACTGCATGCCTCAGCACTCATTGGACTGCACACATCAAAATGTGTTACTTCCAACAAGTTGCTATCTTGTTCCATCTTACTGAAAACGAGGCTTTCAGTCATCTTGCCCATGTGGTATGATTTGCATATCTCAAGTGATTCAAAATCAAGTGAGTCCAAACGATCCATCTGCATGGAGTTTCTTCATGCGTATACACCAATAGACATGGTTCGCATGTCTCAAACTTTAAAAAAAACGAGTGAGTCCAAAGATCCATCAACATGGAGCTTCTTCATGCGTTTTACACCAATATGACTTACATGGCAGTGCCACAAGTAAGTGGTACTATCATTACTATCTTATCTTTGGCATGAAAATGTGTATCACTACGATCGAGATTCAATAAACCATTCATTTAGGTGCAAGACCATTGAAGGTATTATTCAAATAAATAGAGTAACCATTATTCTCCTTAAATGAATAACCGTATTGCGATAGACATAATCCAATCATGTCTATGCTCAACGCAAACACCAAATAACAATTATTCAGGTTTAACACCAATCTCGATGGTAGAGGGAGCGTGCGATGCTTGATCACATCAAACTTGGAAACACTTCCAACACATATCGTCAGCTCACCTTTAGCTAGTCTCCGTTTATTCCGTAGCTTTTATTTCGAGTTACTAACACTTGCAACCGAACCGGTATCTAATACCCTGGTGCTACTAGGAGTACTAGTAAAGTACACATTAACATAATGTATATCCAATATACTTCTATCGACCTTGCCAGCCTTCTCATCTACCAAGTATCTAGGGTAATTCTGCTCCAGTGGCTGTTCCCTTATTACAGAAGCACTTAGTCTCGGGTTTGGGTTCAACCTTGGGTTTCTTCACTAGAGCAGCAGCTGATTTGCCGTTTCATGAAGTATCCCTTCTTGCCCTTGCCCTTCTTGAAACTAGTGGTTTCACCAACCATCAACAATTGATGCTCCTTCTTGATTTCTACTTTCGCGGTGTCAAACATCACGAATATCTCAAGGATCATCATATCTATCCCTGATATGTTATAGTTCATCACGAAGCTCTAGCAGCTTGGTGGCAATGACTTTGGAGAAACATCACTATCTCATCTGGAAGATCAACTCCCACTCGATTCAAGTGATTGTTGCACTCAGACAATCTGAGCACAAGCTCAACGATTGAGCTTTTCTCCCTTAGTTTGCAGGCTAAGAAAATCGTCGGAGGTCTCATACCTCTTGACGTGGGCACGAGCCTGAAATCCCAATTTCAGCCCTCGAAACATCTCATATGTTCCGCGACATTTCGAAAACGTCTTTGGTGCCTCAACTCTAAACCGTTTAACTGAACTATCACGTAGTTATCAAACGTGTATGTCCGATGTTCGCAACATCCACAGACGACGTTTGGGGTTCAGCACACTGAGCGGTGCATTAAGGACATAAGCTTTCTACTGATCGCATAATCGCTACTATCAACTTTCAACTATATTTTCTCTAGGAACATATCTAAACAGTGGAACTAAAGCGCGAGCTTACGACATAATTTGCAAAGATCTTTTGACTATGTTCAGGATAATTAAGTTCATCTTATGAACTCCCACTCAGATAGACATCCCTCTGGTCATCTAAGTGATTACATGATCCGAGTCAACTAGGCCGTGTCCGATCATCACGTGAGACGGACTAGTCATCATCGGTGAACATCTTCATGTTGATCGTATCTACTATACGACTCATGCTCGACCTTTCGGTCTCCGTGTTCCGAGGCCATGTCTGTACATGCTAGGCTCGTCAAGTTAACCCTAAGTGTTTTCGCTGTGTAAAACTGTCTTACACCCGTTGTATGTGAACGTAAGAATCCATCACACCCGATCATCACGTGGTGCTTAGAAGCGACGAACTGTAGCAACGGTGCACAGTTAGGGGAGAACACTTCTTGAAATTTTATGAGGGATCATCTTATTTACTACCGTCGTCCTAAGTAAACAAGATGCATAAACATGATAAACATCACATGCAATCAAATAGTGACATGATATGGCCAATATCATTTTGCTCCTTTTGATCTCCATCTTCGGGGCTCCATGATCATCATCGTCACCGGCATGACACCATGATCTCCATCATCATGATCTCCATCATCGTGTCTTCATGAAGTTGTCTCGCCAACTATTACTTCTACTACTATGGCTAACCGGTTAGCAATAAAGTAAAGTAATTACATGGCGTTGTTCAATGACACGCAGGTCATACAATAAATAAAGACAACTCCTATGGCTCCTGCCGGTTGTCATACTCATCGACATGCAAGTCGTGATTCCTATTACAAGAACATGATCAATCTCATACATCACATATCATTCATCACATTCTTCTTGGCCATATCACATCACATAGCATACCCTGCAAAAACAAGTTAGACGTCCTCTAATTGTTGTTTGCATGTTTTACGTGGCTGCTATGGGTTTCTAGCAAGAACGTTTCTTACCTACGCAAAACCACAACGTGATATGTCAATTGCTATTTACCCTTCATAAGGACCCTTTTCATCGAATCCGTTCCGACTAAAGTGGGAGAGACTGGCACCCGCTAGCCACCTTATGCACCAAGTGCATGTCAGTCGGTGGAACCTGTCTCACGTAAGTGTACGTGTAAGGTCGGTCCGGGCCGCTTCATCCCACAATACCGTCGAAACAAGATTGGACTAGTAACGGTAAGCATATTGAACAAAATCAACGCCCACAAATACTTTGTGTTCTACTCGTGCAAAGAATCTACGCAATAGACCTAGCTCATGATGCCACTGTTGGGGAACGTAGCAGAAATTCAAAATTTTCCTACGTGTCACCAAGATCTATCTATGGAGAAACCAGCAACGAGGGGAAGGAGAGTGCATCTACATACCCTTGTAGATCGCTAAGCGGAAGCGTTCAAGAGAACGGGGTTGAAGGAGTCATACTCGTCGTGATTCAAATCACCGGAGATCCTAGTGCCGAACGGACGGCACCTCCGCGTTCAACACACGTACAGCCCGGTGACGTCTCCCACGCCTTGATCCAGCAAGGAGAGAGGGAGAGGTTGAGGAAGACTCTATCCAATAGCAGCACAACGGCGTGGTGGTGATGGAGGAGCGTGGCAATCCAGCAGGGCTTCGCCAAGCACCACGGGAGAGGAGGAGGAGGAGAGGCAGGGCTGCACCAAGAGAGGGAGAAGTTAGCATGTGTTGGCAGCCCCAAAACCTCAAGTATATATAGGGGGAAAGGGGGCTGCGCCCCCTTTAGGGTTTCCCACCCCAAGGGGTGCGGCCAAGGGGGGGAGGAGTGCCTCCCAAGTCAAGTGGAGGCCCTCCCCCTTAGGGTTTCCCCTTCCCATGCGCATGGGCCTTGGGGGGGCTGGTGCCCCTGGCCCATTAAGGCTAGAGCGCCCCCCTTACAGCCCATGCTACTGTATTGGACGTGGTGGAACAATTTCCGGACTTCCGGACCCCTCCGGAATCCTCCGGAACCTTCTGGAAGCTTCCCGGTACAATACCGAAAAAACCCGAACTTTTTCCGGAACCCAAACAACAACTTTCCATATATAAATCTTTACCTCCGGACCATTCCGGAACTCCTCCTGACGTCCGGGATCTCATCCGGGACTCCGAACAACATTCGGTAACCACATACAAACTTCCTTTATAACCCTAGCGTCATTGAACCTTAAGTGTGTAGACCCTACGGATTCGGGAACCATGCAGACATGACCGAGACGTTCTCCGGTCAATAACCAACAGCGGGATCTGGATACCCATGTTGGCTCCCACATGTTCCACGATGATCTCATCGGATGAACCACGATGTCAAGGACTCAATCGATCCCGTATACAATTCCCTTTGTCTAGTGGTATTGTACTTGCCTGAGATTTGATCGTCGGTATACCGATACCTTGTTCAATCTCGTTACCGGCAAGTCTCTTTACTCGTTCTGTAACACATCATCCCGTGATCAACCCCTTGGTCACATTGTGCACATTATGATGATGTCCTACCGAGTGGGCCCAGAGATACCTCTCCGTTTACCGGAGTGACAAATCCCAGTCTCGATTCGTGCCAACCCAACAGACACTTTCGGAGATACCTGTAGTGCACCTTTATAGTCACCCAGTTACGTTGTGACGTTTGGTACACCCAAAGCATTCCTACGGTATCCGGGAGTTACACGATCTCATGGTCTAAGGAAGAGATACTTGACATTGGCAAAGCTCTAGCAAACGAACTACACGATCTTAGTGCTATGCTTAGGATTGGGTCTTGTCCATCACATCATTCTCCTAATGTTGTGATCCCGTTATCAACGACATCCAATGTCCATAGCCAGGAAACCATGACTATCTGTTGATCACAACGAGCTAGTCAACTAGAGGCTCACTAGGGACATATTGTGGTCTATGTATTCACACGTGTATTACGATTTCCGGATAATACATTTATAGCATGAATAAAAGACTATTATCATGAACAAAGAAATATAATAATAACTTATTTATTATTGCCTCTAGGGCATATTTCCAACAGTGTGCTGGTGTGTGTTGTGTGCTGGGTGTGCGCGAGTGCGTCCTTCTGTGCATGCCGCCGCGCAGTGGTGAATTGTGCGCGAGTGTGTCCTTCGTGCGCAAGAAGTTTGTCCTCAATGCGCCCTCAATTTACTAGCGTGCGGGGTGCTACCCCGAGTGGTTTCAACTTTGTTTACTTCACCGCGTGTTAGATGGGCCTCTAGTTTGCTTATTTTCACCCACTGCCACATGGGCCAGCACACCAAGATACAGAACACGAGCTGGCAACACAGCATGTGGATTGGTTCACCGGTCAACTAAACAATATACGGAGCTATACGCTGACACAGTGAGCGTATAATCCATCGATATAGAGAGTTCGAGTGAGAGGGGAGGCCCGTGAGAGATAGCAGAGAGAGAGAGAAAGAGCTACTCCCTCCGTTCGATAATGTAGTTACAACATTTTTTAAGTCAAACTTTTCAGACTTTGACCAAGTTTATAAAGAAATTACTTATATCTACAATACCAAAGATAAATGATAGTATGAAGTAAGTACATGTTGTGATGAATCTAATGGTCGTTCCAGATGTAAATGCTTTTCTCCACATATACCTGGTCAAACTTTTCTGAGGTTTGACTTTTCAAAACATCCATATGATTATGGACGTGATAGAGTCCCTAGAGGGAGGGAGAGAGAGAGAAAGAGAAAGAGTGAAAAAAGTGTGTGTGCGTGTGTGAAAGAGACATGGACAACACACGATAAAAGTAGAGAAAAAGCGTGAGTGTCTTATGCAAACATATCACACATGCATCTTGGACAATGGAGGCAAGGTGAGGAGATAGTGTGTGGTTGTTTGGAACCGAGAGAGGAAGACCCCTAGCACGTGGCCAAGAGGGGTCTGACAAACAAGGGAGAGAGGTCGAGAGAGACGTACGGAGAAAATGCAGACATGGGGAGGAGAGAGTGTATGTTTGTCATAGAGAGATCCCCTGGAGATCATGATGGGACTACATGGGTGGGAGATCGAGTGACAAGGTGTGTGCGGGATAGAAGATGCCCCGAGAGATATCGAGATGGACGTATGGATGGAAGGAGACAATACGTGTGTTCCTGATGGCTAGTAAGAGATAATCATACTTAGGAGGGGGGGGTGCTTGTGCCTATGTCCCTGTTTGGATACTCTAACTCAGTTAGAGGTTAGAGTTAGATTCATACCCTGAACTAACCCTAAACTAACTCTAAGTAAAGAGGTGTTTGGATGGCAGGGTTAGATGGAGCACGGATACGGCGAGGCACCTTCACGGGCGGTGCAAGAGGGAGGGAGGGAGAGGACGAGAAGCTTAGAGGAAGTGGGGAGGGATCTGCTGCGGGGAGAGCGAGAGGAAAAAGTGTTTATTAGTGGTCCCGATAAGAACTAACCCAAATAAGCACCTCTTGGATGGGTTAGTTTTTTTGGATGGGTTAGATGCATCTAACCTAAACTAACCCTCCTATTTGGATCTTTTTGGGTTAGTTGACTCCAAACTAACCCAAACTAACTCTAACCGATGGATCCAAACAGAGCATATGATCGAGTGAGGGATTATGGTACTTAGGGGGGTGTGTGTCACATGGAGAGAGAACAAGGGCGGAGAGTGTTGGATGGGTCTATATGTATAGCGCGAGTGAGACATGTGTATGTGTGAACCAGGGAGATATAAGGCCAGTTTGTCTTGCGTCGTGAGCATCTTTTGCATGGCCTGGGGTTGTGGCTGGATTTCATGCACGCTTGTTTGG
This sequence comes from Triticum aestivum, assembly GCF_018294505.1. Taxonomy (NCBI): domain Eukaryota; kingdom Viridiplantae; phylum Streptophyta; class Magnoliopsida; order Poales; family Poaceae; genus Triticum; species Triticum aestivum. The sequence continues at coordinate 485,945,317 of NC_057813.1, forward strand.
TTGCTACCCTGTGAAAAAGAAAGCCCGCCTGGGCTGGGTTCCCTTGCACTTTAATTAGCCTGGCTGAACTCCAGACACTGCAAGTAGCCTGGCCCAAGCGACCGATTTCGAACGCCTGGCCGTGCCTGGTCGTGCGGCCACGAGGCTAACAACAACATGGATGGATATTAGCATTAAATAATTGATGCATGGATTGATTGATGGGACGTTGATGCTTTGCCTGGCCCAGGCATGAACCAAACGCTTCAGCACCACACAAGCCTGGCCAGGCAGAAATATTTTACATCTCACGTCCACACCAGGCAGTACCGGCCATCAAGGCATGAGGGTCAGGTCACGAACCAAACTGACCAATAAAGTTTGAGAGAGATTGAGGAGCCCCGATAAGGCTGAGTGGTGCGTCAGATAGCTGAGAGGGGGAAAGAGATATTCCATCCGCTCGATAATGCAGTGCATGTAAATTTTTTAGAAGTCAAACTTTGGAAACTTTGATCAGGTTTACGCAAATGTTATTTATATCTACAATACCAAAGATACATCATACAAAACTACATCTCATGGTGAATCTAATGGTATATGTTTGCCGTACTAGATGTAATTGTTTTTCTCCACGTACATGGTCAAACTTTGTGATGTTTGACTTTTCAATAAATCTATATGCTATGGACGGAGGAGAGTGCCTCAGTCGAGACAGATCAAGTGCGTGTGAAGGAGAATGAGTAAGTGTGCAAAAAGAGTATGTGTGTGAAAGAGAAAGTGACAACAAACGATAAATTAGAGAGAGTGTGTGTTTTTTCGTTTCTTATGCGAACATATCACGCATGCATCTCCGAGATGGAAAAGCGAGGCGAGGAGATACACGAAGATAGCTAGTGTGTGATTGTTTGCAACGGAGAGAGACACCCCTGTAGCACATGTCCAATAGAGGTCTGGCCAACAAGGAAAAAAGGTCGAGAGGGACACATGGATGGCATGGACGCATGGGGAGGGAGAGAGGGTGTGTTTGTGATAGAGAGATCCCCTCGAGATCGTGAGGGGACTATATGGGTGGGAGATCGAGGGAGTGCGTGCGCGATAGAAAGATGCCCCGAGAGAAATCGAGATAGACCATGCACATGTTTGTGATGGAGACTAAGATTAGCTAGTCATATACATATAGGGGGGACTGCGTGTGCCTACAATTGAGTGAGAGACCATCATACTTGGCTAGCTGGGCATGAGATTGTGTGTGTGTGTGCGTGTGAGATGGAGAGAGAACGAGGGAGAGAGATAGAGTTTTAGATGGGCCTATCGAGTGCGAGTGAGATATGCATGTGTATGTGTGACCCAGGTGGATGGAGAGTTTGAGAGAGGGGGGGAAGAGCTCCGAGACGACAGAGTGATGCGTGAGAGAGTTACGGGCAAAGAGCCAAGGAATTTGTGTGCGTACGATGAGTGCACCCAAGATATCTAGCTTGGACTAGCTAGAGTATCATAGATAGTGTGCGAGAGAGACCTATAGATGGTGTATATATGAATGCGAACTAGAAAGACCCCCCCCCACACACACACACAGAGAGAGAGAGAGAGAGAGAGAGAGATGGAGAGAAAGGGAGAGGGACCAACAAGGTTTTTGTGTCGGATGCGTGCGACAGAATTGAAGATTGTCGGCGAGAGAGTGAGAGAGAGAGAGAGAGAACAGGAGTCCGGGAGAGGGGGAGGTCGCGTTTTATGCATCGAAGACTGATATAAACCATGTTTCGATATAAACTTGCATTCAAATATTTAAATTGGAGAACATGTTGTCTGCAATCCACACATGAACGGATATATGCGTATATCAAACAAGTTCATTAATTTGACTTTCAACATGTTCATGGAGTACTATAATACTGTACAACATGCTACTCGATTGAGGTGTTCAATTTTGGATTTAGTTCACTATTTTGACCTACTGAACGAGCTAGTTCATTGAATCGAGATATTTCATTTTGGGTTTGATTCGCGTTTTTGAGTGGGTCAACTATTTGTCATATAGTAAATCGCTAGCAACGAGCATGTAAAACACATTACTCCGAGCATCATCTCTCCATCTAAAAAAGAAGTGGCAAGCTAATATTTCAAAATTTGATTCGAATCGACTTGGTAAGGTAGACGTGGATGCTCGTTCTACCAAAATTTGAACGAACCGTTAAACATCCTCTCTGCTCGGTGGAATTTGCCCGAGCAAATAAATGGGAGACGCGAAATTACCGTCCTATGTGGGACACGCATCAATTGGCCCGTTGTACATCGAGGGTAGGTTCGTAACTTCATCCAAGTGCGCCTTCTCCTTGCCCGAAATGACATGTGCCGAATAATTCATAAACCATGGTTGGCAAAACACGCTCTCCTCGCCCGAAATAGCTCGCGCCCACTATTTCAAAAACGATCTCCTCGCCCGAAATCGCTCGCGCCCACTATAGTTCAAAACACGCCCTCCTCGCCCGAAATCGCTCCCGCCCACTATTTGGGGAGAAGCAAATTTACTCTACTATCCCCGACCCTTAGTACACAGACCAAAGCCGAGAAGCCTATAAGCAAGGGTAGAACTGTAACTCCCCCTCACATTTCAAACAAATGCGTTCGTAAGACATGGTTCCACTCCCCTCCCAATCCCCCCCCCCCACCGCCCGCCCCCATTCATACCTCGTGGGCGCCAAATCACCTTCTCCCGAGCCGCGAAACCTCAGCCCCACCTCCATGGCGCCCCCACCGCACCAATTTCACGGCCGCCCTCCTCCCTAATGCCGGAGACGCTGGCCAATTGCCGTCGTGCACTCGGCCGTGTGCCTTCTACTCCGTGCTGCCGGTGCTGCCTCGACGACGGCCGCGTGAACCGTACTGGAGCCGACTCACCCCCATCGTTGTTCACAATGCTGGAGCGGCTCCAACTTCGGATCTGTCCAGAGTCCTGGCGCTGCTTCCGCGTAGCCGTCGACCATCGCGGCATCGCTCTTTCCCTGCCGCCGCTCGCCACCGCAACCGCGCCGGCCTCACCGACTCGGCAGCTGGACCTGCCTACTTCACCATGCCGCCAGATAGGTCGCACCCTCATCTCAAATCACTTTATTTAGGCGTCAGTTGAATGAGTTTTTATTCTGGGCCAATCGATTCCCAATGGGAAGCAGCACCCCTCGAGGCGGTGGAGCTCCTAGGCTGCCGGTTGGCTGGTGTCTAACGTAAGGGTGCAGGGCCGCAAGTTCGCCGCCGAAGCAGCGCTTAGATGGCTATCTTTTAGAGTTGTGTGGGTTGAAGGTACTTCCGCCGCCGGATCTGGATGACGGGGAGTCTTTGTGGATTGGCCCGGGGGCGGCGTAACCATGGCAGTGCGGTGGGGCGGGGAGCGGGGTTTTGGCTGGGGCCACAGATGGCGGAGGCAGGCTGCTCTGCCGTTGGTCGCTGGCTCTTCGGGGAAGATTCCAAACAGTGTCAGCCGGGAGGCACAAGACGGCCATCAAGCCATCCAGCATAGATCGGACAGTACCAAAATAAAATAAAATCGTGTGACCCCAATTTAGTCTTCAATCAACAGAAGTGTGACCACTCTCGTACCTTGTTGTTGATCTCTTAGTGTATTTCTTCAGATCAAAGAGATATGTCATTCTTAACATTATGCGTTATTTGCATCTTCAGACACACCGTCTTCCGACTCACCGCAGCTGCTCCAACAAGGGAAGCATACATCAGAAGGGAGCTACAGTCCCCACTCAATAGTTCCCTTCATCGAATGCGCGTGCCCGACATGGACAGCCACAATAACTGCAGGGCCATCGACAAGTCAGCACATGATGCTCACTCCTATGGATGGCAGCCAGATAGGTTGTACCCTCATCTTACTTGTGTGCAACATTTATGGCTTTGTTATTCATCTAAGCACGGAAAATAGATCATCACATTTCACTATATATTCATGCTGATCTCTTATGGTTTCAGGAGTTCATGTTGTTCAGCTAAGATACTTGTTCTTTAGGTAATGTTGTTCCATAGTTATCATCCATCAGCCAATGCTATCCCACAGGCTGGTCATTATAGTATTATACCACTTCTAGTATTACCTATGTTGTTCTTTAATACTTTTGTGTGCCATCTAGTTAATCTCGAGTACAAACAATACATATTATGTAGCTTTCATCTGCGTTCTCCCTTTAGTTTAGGAGACCTGTTGCTGCTAGTTAACCCCAGTCCTACTATTTATGTCGTCTCCTACAGGCACTCATTTACATAAATCTAACTACTAGTTGTCTTCCATGCATGTCAGATATAATTGCACACACTGATATATCCACAAGAACCTCACGGAGCAATGTAAAGGCCAATAAACTTGATGTCAATTATACCCAATATGATGGAACATGTAAAGGCAGTTCTTCAGAAGACTTGCAGAAAGATGATGAATCCTCTTCACCCCACAAGGTCCTTGCTCTAACTTGGCCTGTGATATGGGTACAACATGCATATAATGTCCTGGAGTGTATCTACTCTGTTGCAATGCCATGTGCTTAGCATGCTGATCATGCATGTAAATATGTCATGCCTTCCTGTTTTTCAGTACCTATTCCATTCATGATAACATGTTTTCAAATTCAAGTACTGTCATTCTACTCTATCGCAATGCCATCTGCTTAATTTGGACATCATGCTTCTGAATATCTTATGCATTGTTATTAATCAGTGTGTACTTCATCTGTCTGCCATACCATGTTCTTTTACATTGAAGTGTTGTTCTAGTGCTCTGTTGCAATGCCATCTTATTTTCCCAATCATACACGTGTATGTTGCCTTAGTTATTTTTGTACGTATTCCGCTAGCATATAGTTTTACATTCAACTAGTGTGTGTTTTTGTTGTGTTGTCCTGTCGTATCCCTAGCTCTTACACCATATTCCCTCCATCCGAATTACATGTTGCCGAAATGGATAAAAAGGGATGTATCTAGAACTAAAATACGCCTAGACCCATCCATTTTTTTCCAGATGGAGGGAATACATATCAATATGTCATGCCTTTCTATTCTTCAGTACCTATTCCATCTCTCTGTTGTCACATGTTTTATAGTTAAAGCACCATTCTTCTATACAAGGCATGCAAGGGGAAGACGACTATGTTAGAATCTGAAGGGTTACAAACAAGGCCTTTGCAAAAGATCCAAACGCCAGGAGATAATAAACCAACTCCAGTTTTTATAGATACTACTCCAGCACAGAGAAACCCAACTCCTACTGATAATAAGCAGATTCCAGTGGCCAAAGAACTAGTCCGCTCCAGTCCAGCAAAAATATGTCAACTCAATTCTAAGAAGTGTGTGCGTATCCTTGCATCATGAAATTTTATAGCATGCTGATCATATTTTCTACATGTTTCTTACCCATCTCTCTTTTAGAAAATAAGCTTAACAGATAGAAGAGTTTCTGCAATGGTATCGTTTATGAGGAAAGATTTTTGCAGGAATTCTCTATGCTCCAATGTAGATGTAAGTACCTGTTGTATATCACTATATTTTTACATCAGCATGTATTTTTTTTATCGGCGTGAATCCAACCTTTATCTGATCTAAATTTAGTTGTAGCAAAATGTATGATTAAAGACCACAATGTTGATTTTTGTAAGGAAAACTGCCTGGTAGTTTTGCATCCTGAGATGCATGAGTGTACTATCTCATATCAGTGGGTTTGAATACTTTGGTTCTACAGTGGGTTTTTCAGTGTTTTTTTACTCTGTTGTCCTGTCGTATCCCTAGCTCTTACATCATACTCCCTCCGTCCGGATTAAATGTCATAGAAATGGATAAAACTAGATGTATCTAGAACTGAAATACGCCTAGACCCGTCCATTTATTTTCGGGTGGAGGGAATACATGTCAATATGTCATGCCTTTCTATTCTTCAGTGCCTATTCCATCTCTGTTGTAGCATGTTTTATAACTGAATCTCCATTCTTCTATATAAGGCATGCAAGGGGAAGACAGCTATGTTAGAATCTGAAGGGTTACAAATCAGATCTTTGCAAAAGATCCAAACGCCAGGAGATAATAAACCAACTCCATTTTTCATAGATACTACTCCAGCACAGAGAAACCCAACTCCCACTGATAATAAGCAGATTCTAGTGGCCAAAGAACTAGTCCACTCCAGTGCAGCAAAAGAATGTCAACTACATTCTAAGAAGCGTGTGCGTATCCTCGCATCATGAAATTTTATAGCATTCTGATCAAATTTTCTACATGTTTCTTACCCATCTCTCTTTTAGAAAATAAGGTTAAACGATAGAAGACTTCCTCCATTGGGATCGTATTCGAGGAAAATATCTTGCGGGAATTCTCTGTTCTCCAATGCTGATGTAAGTACCTGTTGTATATCCCTATATTTTTACATCAACATGTATTTTGTTAATCGGCGTGAATCTAACCTTTATCTGATCTAAAATTAGTTGTAGCAAAATGTTAAAGGCACCAATGTTGATTTTTGTAAGGAAAACTGCCTGGTAGTTTTGCATACTGAGCTGCATGAGTGTAGTATCAATAATACAAGCCTGCCAAAATCGCCATCTAAATCTGTTCAGTATCCTCTGTCTTGAATGCAATGGAATAAATGTATGTTTGTGAACCAATTAATGGCTGAAGCAATGATGGAAATGGTGGATGAATCAGAGGTGCAGAGTCGTGCGACACAACAACTGATCAATGTTTTTAGAGACAGTGTAGCAAAGCAGAAAGAACTTGCCCACATGCTTATGGGCGTCATCTGTGCTGAGGTTGCAGATTGTGACGTTGTAGATGGTTAGTTTCTGCTCATTTATTTGCACTGGCATCAATCTTTGATTACCCTGTGGATGTAATTTCCTGTAATATATGATGGATGTGCAAGTTATTCCATGTATGTCGTACCTTTGCTTGATCGATTTTGGTCCTGTGCATAATTGCTCGTCGTAATGGGCTCAAATTATCTAATTTGGCCTAAAGACATGTACAAACTTTAGTGGGCCCATTAAGTTAATGGGCCGTTACTAGGCCGAAAGTTAATCGTTGGCCCTCTTACCTCCCGGGTCGTTAACAGGCCAACATCGAAGCGGGCAACAGGTGTCCCCAATTTATTTCACGGGCCGTTAACAGGCCGTTACTAAGTTTGGGCTACATATGGCCCAACTATACTATAGGCCTTTAGCAGGCCGAAAGAGACAGCGGGCTTGTACTGGACCATGAAGACCATGGGCTGCTAAGAGGCCGAAAGTCAGGTCGTATTGTAAATGGCCCAACTGTGTTGTGGGCCTTTAGCAGGCCGAAAGAGAAACCGGGCTGGTATTGGACCATGAAGGGCATGGGCCATTAAAAGGCCAAAACTAAGGTCCGACTGCAAATGGCCCAACTCATTTATGGTCCGTTATAGGCCGAAAGGTACACAGGGCCAGGAATTGGCCCAACACTTAAATGGGTCGCTAAAAGGCCAAAACTCAGGTCCAACTACAAATGGCCCAACTGATTTATGGGCCGTCAACAGGCTAAAAGTGACACCAGGCCAGAAATTGGCCCAACACTTAAATGGGCCGCTAAAAGGCCGAAACTCAGGTTCGACAACAAATGGCCCGTCAGATTTATGGGCCGTCAACAGGCTGAAAGACACACCGGGCCGGAAATTAGCCCAACATTTAAATGGGTCGCTAAAAGGCCGAAAGATGTACATCCTGAAAATTGGCCCATCCATTAAATGGGCCATTAACAGGCCAAAATCTCATCGTGCCGATATTGAGCCCAAATATATAGCGGGCTGTTAATGGGCTCGAACTGACGATGGGCTACAATGGTGTCAAATCTTTAACGGGCCATTGACGGGCCGAATTGGCACATCTCGTATGGGTCATGGGCTTAAATGGACCTGACACAAGTAGGCCTTATATGGGCTGGCCTGCTAATTTTAACTGGGTCGGCCTTTTCACAGGAATGGGCCTCTGTTGGGTCGTGCCACGTGTCCACGTATCATAGGCGCCTTCTGTCCAATGAGTGGATGACATCTGTCCCAACGATGAGCCGACACGTGTTTCCTCCAGCCAATGATGATTTTACATGTGGAAAATCCCCATTGGTCAGGCTGTTAATGGGTTATCGGATTCAAAACCCGACCTGATAGCTTAACAGCATTCCGTTACGGTGGATGCCACGTGTCGGTCACCCTTGATGAAAGCACTTGTGTGACGCGCGATTTATCGTCATGGAAGTGGACACTTCCATGATGATAATTTTGGTAATGTCATGGAACACTTCTATGACAGCACAAGTATGACTATCTTGATTCTGTCATAAATTTGTCATGGATGTACATGCATGAAAAAAAATGCGACCTACTGTGACAAACACGTATCATCACGGAAGTGTATTTTTTTTGTAGTGCAAGTGCTAATACTTAAGAATATTCTTTGGCGCCCCTTGTGTCGAATCAATAAATTTGGGTTGAATACTCAACCCTCGAAAGCTGTTGCGATCCCCTACACTTGTGGGTTATCAGCCGTCAGCTGGTTGATGACAAAGAGAGAGGTGGCCCCCACTAATGAGCTGATTAGAAAAAACTTAACGGCCCCCCTCTTTGCCATCTGCTAGCAGACGGCAAAGATAAAAAAAGCGGACGGCAAAGACTAACCTAACTAACCTAACTAACGGTCGAGCCCCCCCCCCCGCCCGTTATTCTCTCTGTTTCTCTCCCTCTCTCCTCCCTGACGACACCACCAGATCCACCCACCGCCGGCGCCGCCCCCACCACCCGGCGCCGCCCCCGCCACCGCCCTCGCCACCCGCCATCGCCCCCGCCACCGCCACCGCCCCCGCCGCCTGCCGCAGCTTGCCCCATCGCCCCACCACCCTGCTGCCCCCCACCCGCCGACGCCCCATCGCCCCACCATCCCGCCGCCCCGGCGCCCCACCACGTCGCCGCCCGACCGTCCCACTGCCCCAGCGCCCCGCCGCCCCCACCCGCCCACCACCCGGTGCCACCGTCCGCGCCTCCCTGCCGGCTTGGCGCCGCCGCTCAACACCCCCCCTGAGCTCCACCGCCCCGGAGCCCTGCCGCCCCCGTCGCCACCGCCACCCTGCCGCCGTGAAACCATAGCCCCCATCGGCTCCGGTGAGTTATTTTTTTTCTTTTTTTTCTTTTTTTTGCTGTTTAATTGTTAGTGTTAGATTTAGTGCTAGATATGTGTTAGTTTTAGTGTTAGATTTAGTGCTACATATGTGTTAGTGTTAGATTTAGTGCATGGGTTTTAGATGAAAAAAGATGAAAAAGGAAGAAGAACAAAAGAAGAAAAGAAGTAGAAGAAAAAAGAATATGTACAAGAAAAGAAGAAGAAGAAGAAAAGAAGTAGAAGAAGTAGAAGAAGAAGAAAAGAAGAAAAGAAAAGAAGTAAAAGAAGTAGAAAAGGATGAAAAAGGAAGAAGAAGAAAAGAAGTAGAAGAAGTAGAAGAAGAAGAAAAGAAGAAAAGAAAAGAAGTAAAAGAAGTAGAAAAACGTGAAAAAAGAAGAAGAAGAAAAGAAGAATATGCAGAAGGGGAAGAAGAAGAGAAGGAAAGAAGAAGAAGAAGAAGAAAGGGAAGAAGAAGAAGAAGAAGAAGAAGAAGAAGAAGAAGAAGAAGAAGAAGAAGAAGAAGAAGAAGAAGAAGAGGAGAAGGAAAGAAGAAGAAGGATAGAAGGAAACACCCCGACCCCCTGACCCCGACACCCCGACCCCCTGGCCCCCTGACCCCGACAGCCCGACCCCAACACCACACCCCGACACCCCGACCCTGACACGACACCCCAACACCCCGACCCCCTGACCCCGACACCACACCCCGACGCCCCGACCCCGACATGACACCCTGACACCCCGACCCCCTTACCCCTGAACCCGACACCCCGACCCCGACACCACACCCCGACACCCCGACCCCGACACCACACCCCGACACCCCGACCCCGACACCACACCCCGACACCCCGACCCCGACACCACACCCCGACCACGAAACAACACCCCGACCCCGACACGGCACCCCGATACCGACACAACACCCCGACCCCCGACACCTCCCGAAAAGGTGCTCTTTGGCCTTCCAGAGGCCGACGGGGTCATATATTTGTGAATTATGAGTTAGGTCATATATTTTTCGATTTTGTTATGAAAAACATCATATATAATTGTGTTGATTGGGTAGATTTAAATGTGCAGTTGTTTCATCGCTGCGAGGTTTGGTGTTCGACGACCTCCCCGTGCATTTGACGAGCTCTGCCCCTTCGTCCGTGGGTGAGCACAAATGACATGTCCTCCTCCCCCATAATTATTTGCTCTGTTCCGGTGTTCGTGCCGATGAAACTTGATAGCTAGCTATATATGCATCTTGAATCATCAGTATGCGTAACCAATATGTGTCTCCCGTTCGAAAGCATTATAGTTATAAATATGCATGCATTTGCATATTTATAACCGTGATTCTTTCGAATTGTCCAACGCTATCCATGGACAGCCCGAGTATGTATAGATTGGGTTCATTTTCCCATATGCTTTGCTCTGGATCCGACGCATAAATTTCGTCAGTGCCTCCCCTGTTGTTCTCCGGGTACACATCCTCTCTCTTTATTGTAGAGACATGTATCAGGAGAACAGCGGGGAGGTGCTGCCAAAATTTTGCGTCGAATCCGGAGCATAGCATGGGAAAATGAACCCAATCTACACATACTCGGGTGGGATTAGGACCTATCATTACCTATTAGAGTGTAGGTTGCATGGACGTAATAAAATTGACAAAGTAGATCAACTGATGAATATATACATGGTGAATTATATATATATATATATATATATATATATATATATATATATTTGTTGTGTGTCTAGTAGCTCTGAAAGTCAACATGAGTGATCGTGCGTGGATGTACACCGGTCACACTGGTCAGAACAAATGGAGCACTGAATGGTTCACAAAAACCAAGGGGTTTGTGCAAGCCGCATTTGCAAATGGCCAGAGGAAAACCTGGTGCCCCTATTTCCGGTGTGGCAATTGGGAAAAGAGGACAGAGGCTGAAATGGGCAAACACCTGCAGAAGAGTGGTTTTACGACCGATTATACGGTGTGGACATATCATGGTGAGTCTGCCCAACGTGACCGAGCTGAGGTGGATCATCGTCGCACCGACGAGCATGGTACCGGGATGGAAAACATGGTGCGAGACTATGATGATGATCGGGATTCGGACGAGGAGATGGAGGAATATGCAAAGGCCTTCAATGAAATGTTGGAGTCTTCAAAACGTCCGCTCCACGAGCACACTGAGCTTTGTCAGTTGGATGCCATCTCATAAGTAATGGCTCTGAAGGCTCAGTTCAACTTGGGCAGAGAATGCTACGACGCAATGATGACAGTATTTGGACGCTTTCTACCCAAAGGCCATGTAATGCCTGCAAACATGTACCAGTCGGACAAAATCCTCCATGCACTAAAGATGCCCTATGAGAAGATACATGCCTGTGAAAGGATGTGCCTTATTTAGGCTTGACTATGTGGACTTGAACTATTGTCCCATTTGCAAGTCTTCTAGGTATGTTGTGGTAGACAGCGGTATGGGTGAGAAGACACATACCAAAATCCACGTTAGTGTTCTTCGGTATATGCCAATCGTACCAAGACTTCAACGTCTTTTCATGGTCGAAGAGACGGCCAGACAGATGACATGGCACAAAATAGGCAAAAGAACCGAACTAGATGCAGATGGGAATTTGATGATGGTACACACATCGAATGGTGTTGCGTGGAAAAAGTTTGATGAATTACATGCTGACAAAGCAGCAGATCCGAGGCATCCTCAAGTCGGCATCAGCACGGATGGGTTCAGTGTGTTTGAAATGACGGCAGCCCAATACAGTTGTTGGCACGTATTTGTCTTTCCACTCAATCTCCCCCCCAGACAGATTATGCAAAGAAAGAACATTTTCCTGATGTTGATAATTCCAGGGCCGAACTATCCGGGGAAAAATATGAATGTGTACATGCAGCCGTGTAAGGACAAATTGCAAGAAGCCTGGGATAATGGGTTCAAGACATACGACGCCTATAGCAAACGGAACTTCATAATGTGTGTCTAGTACATGTACTCGACGCATGACTTGCTGGCATGTGCGCTATTCGTTGGCTGGTGTGTGCATGGAAGGTTCCCGTGCCCCACATGCAAGGGAGCTCTTGAGTTTCGTTGGCTTCAGGCCGGTCGCAAGTTTGCTTGCTTCGACATGCATAGACAGTTCTTGGATCCTCGCCATAAGTTCAGGAAAGACAAGAAGAACTTCATCAGAGGTAGAGTTGTCAAAAACTCTGCACCACCTGCGTTGACAGGCCAACAGACCCTGGATCAGTTAAACACTCTCGAGCCAGATCCAGAGCGTCCAGGGTACTTCAAGGGGTGTAATTCTAAGCACGCCTGGACTCACAAGACATGCTTATGGGATCTGCCTTACTTCAAAGACCTCCTTTGCCCACACAACATCGACGTGATGCACACTAAGAAGAATATCGCCGAGGCACTTTTTGGTACATTGTTCGGCATAGATGGGAAGTCAAAGGATAATACTAATGCTAGAGTCGATCTGGAGGCGCTATGTGATAGGCCATTACAAAACATGAAAGAACCGAAAGGAAAGCAGAACTGGAAGAAGCCAAAGGCATGGTTTAATCTTGGAGGGCCAGCTATGAGGGAAATTATCTTGTGGGTGAAAATGCAGTTGATGTTCCTCGATGGGTATGCAGCGAATCTAAAGAGGGGAGCGATTCTTGATAAATTGAAGATATTTGGTCTCAAGAGTCATGATTGGCATATATGGATTGAGCGGGTAATGCTAGTGATGTTGCGTGGCTTCATCCCTGAGGATGAATGGCTAGTACTGGCAGAACTCGGCTATTTCTTCCGTGTTCTTTGTGCGAAAGAACTATCGCATGGCGTGCTAGAAGAAATGGAAGAGTTGGCGCCAGAGTTGATCTGCAAGTTAGAGAAGATCTTTCCAGCGGGCTTCTTTAATCCAATGCAGCATTTGATTTTTCATCTCCCGACCGAGGCAAGATTGGGGGGGCCGTGCAAAATCATTGGTGCTACCCAACTGAGAGGATGCAGAAGACGCTTCGAGAAAAATGTAAAAATAAACATAGAATTGAAGCATCGATGGCTGAGGCATTCATCACTGAGGAGGCAGCAAACTTCGTGATAGCATGATGTCTACTACACAACCTTCTTCTTGTAGACGTTGTTGGGCCTCCAAGTGCAGAGGTTTGTAGGACAGTAGCAAATTTCCCTCAAGTGGATGACCTAAGGTTTATCAATCCGTAGGAGGCGTAGGATGAAGATGGTCTCTCTCAAGCAACCCTACAACCAAATAACAAAGAGTCTCTTGTGTCCCCAACTCACCCAATACAATGGTAAATTGTATAGGTGCACTAGTTCGGCGAAGAGATGGTGATACAAGTGCAATATGGATGGTAGATATAGGTTTTTGTAATCTGAAAATATAAAAACAGCAAGGTAACTAATGATAAAAGTGAGCGTAAACGGTATTGCAATGGTAGGAAACAAGGCATAGGATTCATACTTTCACTAGTGCAAGTTCTCTCAACAATAATAACATAGATAGATCATATAACAATCCCTCAACATGCAACAAAGAGTCACTCCAAAGCCACTAATAGCGGAGAACAAATGAAGAGATTATGGTAGGGTACGAAACCATCTCAAAGTTATTCTTTCGGATCGATCTATTCAAGAGTTCGTACTAGAATAACACCTTAAGACACAAATCAACCAAAACCCTAATGTCACCTAGATACTCCATTGTCACCTCAAGTATCCGTGGGCATGATTATACGATATCCATCACACAATCTCAGATTCATCTATTCAACCAACACAAAGTACTTCAAAGAGTGCCCCAAAGTTTCTACCGGAGAGTCAAGACGAAAACGTGTGCCAACCCCTATGCATAGGTTCATGGGCGGAACCCACAAGTTGATCACCAAAACATACATCAAGTGTTCTCAAATCCTTAAAGACTCAATCCGATAAGATAACTTCAAGAGGAAAACTCAATTCATCACAAGAGAGTAGAGGGGGAGAAACATCATAAGATCCAACTATAATAGCAAGGCTCGTGATACATCAAGATCGTACCATAGAGAGAACACGAGAGAGAGAGAGAGAGAGAGAGATCAAACACATTGCTACTGATACATACCCTCAGCCCCGAGGGTGAACTACTCCCTCCTCGTCATGGAGAGCACCGGGATGATGAAGATGGCCACCAGTGAGGGAGATTCCCCCTCTGGCAGGGTGCCGGAACGGGCTCCCGAGAAGTTTTTGGTGGCTACAGAGGCTTGCGGCGGCGGAACTCCCGATCTATCTTCGTATTCGATGGTTTTAGGGTATATGGGAATATATAGGCGAAAGAAGTTGGCCGGGGGATCCTCGAGGGGCCCACGAGACAGGGGGCGCACCCAGGGGGTGGGCGCGCCCTCCTATCTTCTGGCCTCCTTGAAGCTTCCCTGGCTTGTACTCCAAGTCTCCCGGATCATGTTCGTTCCAAAAATCACGCTGCCGAAGGTTTCATTCCGTTTGGACTCTGTTTGATAATCCTTTTCTTCGAAATACTGAAATAGGCAAGAAAACAACAATATGGGCTGGGCCTCCGGTTAGTAGGTTAGTCCCAAAAATGATATAAAAGTGTAAAGTAAAGCCCATAAACATCCAAAACATGTAATGTAATAGCATGGAACAATCAAAAATTATAGATACGTTGGAGACATATCAAGCATCCCCAAGCTTAATTCCTGCTCGTCCTCGAGTAGGTAAATGATAAAAACAGAATTTTTGACGTGGAATGCTACCTAGCATAATTCTCAATGTAATTTTCTTTATTGTGGCATGAATGTTCAGATTCAAAATAAAAGTTCATATTGACATAAGAAATAGTAACACTTCAAGCATACTAATCAAAGCCATCATGTCTTCTCAAAATAACATGGCTAAAGAAAGTTCATCCCTACAAAATCATATAGTTAGGCTGTGCTTCATTTTTGTCACACAAAAATGTTCCCAAATTCTACACCCCTGATGACAAGCCAAGCAATTGTTTCGTACTTAAATAATCTCAAAAAAATTCAACTTTCATGCAATACATGAGCGTGAGCCATGGATATAGCACTACGGGTGGAATAGAATATGATGATGGGGATTGTGTGGAGAAGAAAAAAAAGGAGAAAGTCTCACATTGACGAGGATAATCAACGAGCTATGGAGATGCCCATCAATTGATGTCAACATGAGGAGTAGGGATTGCCATGCAATAGATGCACTAGAGCTATAAATGAATGAAAGCTCAACAAAAGAAAACTAGTGGGTGTGCATCCAACTTGCTTGCTCACGAAGACCTAGGGCATTTGAGGAAGCCCATCGTAGGAATATACAAGCCAAGTTCTATAATGAAAAATTCCCACTAGTATATGAAATTGACAACATATGAGACTCGCTATATGAAGAACATGGTGCTACTTTGAAGCACAAGTGTGGAAAAAGAGATAGTAACATTGCCCCTTTTTATTTATTTTCTTTTTTTTTTCTTTTTTTCTTCTTTTTTTTTCTTTGGCCTTTTTTTGGCCTTTCTTTTTTGGGGACAATGCTCTAATAATGATGATCATCACACTTTTATTGATTTACAACACATGAAATTACAACTCAAAACTAGAACAAGGTATGACTATATGAATGCCTCCGGTGGTGTACCGGGATGCTGCTATGAATCAAGAGTGACATGTATGCAAAATTATGCATGGTGGCTTTGCCACAAATACGATGTCAACTACATGATCATGCAATGGCAATATGACAAAAGTAATGCGTGTCATGATGATAAACGGAACAGTGGAAAGTTGCATGGCAATATATCTCGGAATGGCTATGGAAATGCCATAATAGGTAGGTATGGTGGCTGTTTTGAGGAAGATATAGGGAGGTTTATGTGTGATAGAGCGTTACATATCACGGGGTTTGGATGCACCGGTGAAGTTTGCACCAACTCTCAAGGTGAGAAAGGGCAATGCACGGTATCGAAGAGGCTAGCAATGGTGGAAAGGTAAAAGTGCGTATAATCCATGGACTCAACATTAGTCAAAAGAACTCATATACTTATTGCAAAAATTTAGAAGTCATCAAAAACCAAGCACTACGCGCATGCTCCTAGAGGGATAGATTGGTAGGAAAAGACCATCGCTCATCGCCGACCGCCACTCATAAGGATGCACAATCCAAGTACACTTCATGTTTCAAATTTGTTACACAACTTTAACCATACGTGCATGCTACGTGACTTGCTAACTTCAACACAAGCATTCCTTAAATTCATAATCACCCAACTAGCATGACTTTAATATCACTACCTCCATATCTCGAAACAATTATCAAGTATCAAATTGATCATATCATCCAATTCACTTCCTATGTTAGTTTTTATTATACCCATCTTGGATGCCTACCATTCTAGGACCAATTTTATAACCATAGAAAATACCATGATGTTCTATAAGACTCTCAAAATAATATGAGTGAAGCATGAGAGATCTACAATTTCTAGAAAATATAACCACCGTCACGCTCTAAAAGATATAAGTGAAGCACTAGAGCAAATGACAAACTACTCTGAAAGATATAAGTGAAGATCAATGAGTAGTCGAGTAATTGTACAACTATGTGAAGAATCTCTAACATTTAAGAATTTCATATCTTGGTATTTTATTCAAACAGCAAGCAAAACAAAATAAAATGACATTGTAAGGATAGCACAACTCATGTGAAGAAGCAAAAACTTAGGCTCAACCGATACTAACCGATAATTGTTGAAGAAGAAAGGTGGGATGCCTAACGGGGCATCCCCAAGCTTAGATGCTTGAGACTTCTTGAAATATTATCTTGGGGTGCCTTGGGCATCCGCAAGCTTGAACTTTTGTGTCTCCTTAATTCCTCTCATATCATGGTTTCTCTTTTTATCAAAAGCTTCATCCACACCAAACTCAACAAGAACTCATGAGATAGGTTAGTATAAACCGATGCAAAACCTTATCATTTTCTACTGTAACAAATCACTAAAATTATTATTCAAAACTGCATACTAAATGCCTATGCATATTTAATACTCCTATCCTCAAATAGAATCATTAAACAAGCAAACATATGCAAACAATGCAACCATAACAGCAATATGCCAAAACAGTATAGTCTGTAAAGAATGCAAGATTCATCATACTTCCCTAACTCCAAAAATTATGAGAAAAATACTAAGCTATAGAATATTTATCAGATGTAATTATGCAAAAAGTTTCAAAATTATAGCATTCTCTGACTTTTCTAGGGAATTTTTGCAACAGCGGTAAACTTTCTGTTTTCAAACAGCAACATGTATACTAGCAAAATAAGCATGGTAAAGGCTACCCTTGACATTTTTAGTGAAACTAAAGATGCAAAAAAATATTATAAATAACATAAAGCAAATACTAACAAAATAAAATGTCGCTCCAAGCAAAACACATATCATGTGGTGAATAAAAATATAGCTCCAAGTAAAGTTACCGATAGACGAAGACGAAAGAGAGGATGCCTTCCGGGGCATCCCCAAGCTTAGGCTCTTGGTTATACTTGAATATTACCTTGGGGTGCCTTGGGAATCCCCAAGATTAGGCTCTTGCCACTCCTTATTCCATAGTCCATTGAATCTTTACCCAAAACTTGAAAACTCCACAACACAAAACTCAACAGAAAACTCGTAAGCTCCGTTAGTATAAGAAAATAAAACCACCACTTAGGTACTGTAGTGAACTCATTCTAAATTCATATTGGTGTAATATCTACTGTACTCCAACTTATCTATGGTTCATACCCTTCGATACTACTCATAGATTCATCAAAATAAGCAAACAACACAATGAAAACAGAATCTGTCAAAAACAGAATAGTCTGTAGTAATCTGTATCAAACATATACTTATGGAACTCCAAAAATCCTACCAAATTAGGAAGTCCTAAGAAATTTGTGTACCAATCCACAGCAAAAAGAATCAGATCATAAGAACGTTTCTGTGAATTATCAAAACTAATTTACAGGGTGCAAAAGTTTCTGACTTTCAGCAGGATCAACACAACTATCACCGTAAGCTATCCTAAAGGACTTACTTGGCACTTTATTGAAACAAAAGCTATAAAACATGATTACTACAGTAGCATAATCATGTGGACACACAAAAACAGTAAGGGTAAATATTGGGTTGTCTCCCAACAAGCGTTTTTCTTTAATGCCTTTCTAGCTAGGCATGATGATAACAATGATGCTCACATAAAAGATAAGAATTGAAACATAACGGGAGCATCATGAAGCATATGACTAGCACATTGAAGTCTAACCCACTTCCTATGCATAGGTATTTTGTGAGCAAACAACTTATGGGAACAATAATCAACTAGCATAGGAAGGTAACACAAGCATAGCTTCAAGGCTTTAAGCACATAGAGAGGAAACTTGATATTATTGCAATTCCTACAAGCATATGTTCCTCCCTTATAATAACTTTCAGTAGCATCATGAATGAATTCAACAATATAACCAGCACATAAAGCATTCTTTTCATGATCTACTTGCATAGAAATTTTACTACTCTCCACATAAGCAAATTTATTCTCATCAATAGTAGTGGGAGCAAACTCAACAAAATAATTATCATGTGAGGCATAATCCAATTGAAAACTAAACTCATGATGACAAGTTTCATGGTTATCATTATTCCTAATAGCATACAAGTCATCACAATAATCATCATAGATAGCAACTTTGTTCTAATAATCAATTGGAACCTCTTCCGAAATAGTGGAATCATCACTAAATAAAGTTGACACTCTTCCAAATCCACTTTCATGTTCATCACAATAAGATTCAACATCCTCCAAAATAGTGGGATCACTACTTCCTAAAGTTGACACTCTTCCAAACCCACTTTCAGCAATATAATCATCATAAATAGGAGGCATGCTTTCATCATAATAAATTTGCACATCAAAACTTGGGGGGCTAAAAATATCATCTTCATCAAACATAGCTTCCCCAAGCTTGTGGCTTTGCATATCATTAGCATCATGGATATTCAAGGAATTCATACTAACAACATTGTAATCATGCTCATTATTCAAAGATATAGTATCAGACATTCCAATGCATTCTTCTTCTAGCACTTGAGCACAATTTTCCTTTTCATCATACTCTCGAAAGATATTAAAAAGATGAAGCGTATGAGACAAACTTAACTCCATTTTTTGTAGTTTTATTTTATAAACTAAACTAGTGATAAAACAAGAAACAAAAAGATTCGATTGCAAGATCTAAAGATATACCTTCAAGCACTCACCTCCCCGGCAATGGCACCAGAAAAGAGCTTGATGTCTACTACACAACCTTCTTCTTGTAGACGTCGTTGGGCCTCCAAGTGCAGAGGTTTGTAGGACAGTAGCAAATTTCCCTCAAGTGGATGACCTAAGGTTTATCAATCCGTAGGAGGCGTAGGATGAATATGGTCTCTCTCAAGCAACACTGCAACCAAATAACAAAGAGTCTCTTGTGTCCCCAACACACCCAATACAATGGTAAATTGTATAGGTGCACTAGTTCGGCGAAGAGATGGTGATACAAGTGCAATATGGATGGTAGATATAGGTTTTTGTAATCTGAAAATATAAAAACAGCAAGGTAACTAATGATAAAAGTGAGCGTAAATGGTACTGCAATGGTAGGAAACAAGGCATAGGGTTCATACTTTCACTAGTGCAAGTTCTCTCAACAATAATAACATAGATAGATCATATAACAATCCCTCAACATGCAACAAAGAGTCACTCCAAAGCCACTAATAGCGGAGAACAAACGAAGAGATTATGGTAGGGTACGAAACCACCTCAAAGTTATTCTTTCGGATCGATCTATTCAAGAGTTCGTACTAGAGTAACACCTTAAGACACAAATCAATCAAAACCCTAATGTCACCTAGATACTCCATTGTCACCTCAAGTATCCGTGGGCATGATTATACGATATGCATCACACAATCTCAGATTCATCTATTCAACCAACACAAAGTACTTCAAAGAGTGCCCCAAAGTTTCTACCAGAGAGTCAAGACGAAAATGTGTGCCAACCCCTATGCATAGGTTCATGGGCGGAACATGCAAGTTGATCACCAAAACATACATCAAGTGTTCTCAAATCTTTAAAGACTCAATCCGATAAGATAACTTCAAGAGGAAAACTCAATTCATCACAAGAGAGTAGAGGGGGAGAAACATCATAAGATCTAACTATAATAGCAAAGCTCATGATACATCAAGATCGTGCCATAGAGAGAACACGAGAGAGAGAGAGAGAGATCAAACACATAGCTACTGATATATACCCTCAGCCCCGAGGGTGCTCCCTCCTCATCATGGAGAGCGCCGGGATGATGAAGATGGCCGCCGGTGAGGGATTCCGCCTCCGGCAGGGTGCCGGAACGGGCTCCCGAGAGGTTTTTGGTGGCTACAGAGGCTTGCGGCGGCGGAACTCCCGATCTATCTTCGTATTCGATGGTTTTAGGGTATATGGGAATATATAGGCGAAAGAAGTCGGTCGGGGGAGCCTCGAGGGGCCCACGAGATAGGGGGTGCACCCAGGGGGGTGGGCGCGCCCTCCTATCTCCTAGCCTCCTCGAAGCTTCCCTGTCTTGTACTCCAAGTCTCCCGGATCACGTTCGTTCCAAAAATCACGCTGCCAAAGGTTTCATTCTGTTTGGACTCCATTTGATAATCCTTTTCTTCAAAATACTGAAATAGGCAAGAAAACAACAATATGGGCTGGGCCTCCGGTTAGTAGGTTAGTCCCAAAAATGATATAAAAGTGTAAAGTAAAGCCCATAAACATCCAAAACATGTAATATAATAGCATGGAACAATCAAAAATTATAGATACATTGGAGACATATCACAGCGCACTATGAAGCCAAAAATCGTTATTTGTATAATCTGAAGCCTCGGTACAATGCTGACGACCCTAAAAAGGGTGGATCCAACCTCATACTATTTAAAGGGAATCTCGCACCAGTTAGTGTTTCAAATCCAGTATATTTGGATAACGAAGAATGGCGGACCATTTCGTTGTATATCTTCAACAACCTGATAGAAGTGCGGTCGTACATCGAGTAAGTTCTCGGTACATAATTTCGCAACTTCTATTTCCTTTGTACTTCTATTATTCCTGGATATTTCATACAGTCGATACATCGCCATATTCTCGTATGGAGCGGTGATCCAAAAGGATTCCGTCGAAGAGTATGAGCTTCTCGCAAAGCAAGGAGGCGGCTATCCCGGTTTCATCTCTTGGTTCAAACAAACGGTAATTTCTATTAGACAATTTCATTTCATTTGCTAATTTGTGCGTAATGCAACAACCCTTTCGTATTAAACTTGTAGGCTAATTCAGAGTCTATGGACGCCAAATTGAGACAAGTCGCTAATGGTTTTGACTATAAGGTCCGTTCATTTGACAAATACGACATCAATGGGTATCGCTTTCGTACCTATGGCAAAGATCTATCTATGGCCAACCGAAAGTCTACAAATTGTTGTGTATCTGCTATCAGCGAAGGAGGTACCGAGTATTATGGGAGAGTTGAAGCAATTTATGAACTTCTATTCTATGGTGAAAACCCACCGAATGTCGTAGTCTTCAAATGTTATTGGTTTCAGCCGAAGGAGACTAAAAGGACTCATGAACATATAGGGCTAGTTGAAATCAAACAAAGCACCCATTTAGATGTTCCTGATGTCTATATTACGGCTCAACAGGCGACCCAAGTATTCTATCTACTGTGGGCCTGCCAAACTAATCCAAATCTGAAAGGTTGGGATGTCGTTTATGAAGTGCCGCCACGTGCTAGACTATCTCCCGCAAAGGAAGAGGATTATGAACCTCACATTAACCCAGAATAATATGAAGGAGAATTCTTCCAAGAGACACGTCTTTCCAAAAAGCATTTCAAGAACCGCTATACTTCACCCCAAAACATTGAAGTAGACAGCAACAGTGAATCCGACATCACCCCAGAGGAGGAACAAGAAGAGCCGAAACAAGAAGAGGTTACTGCTGCGGATGACCTGTCAATGCTTGACCGATTACGTCAAGGTGGCCTTCCACATGTTGATGCCACTGAACCCTATGAGCCTGTCATTGATTATAGTGATGATGATGATTATGCATTTATTGATGATACTGATCAAGATTATTAGTAGTGTCAGGTATTCAATTTTTTTATGTTGTACTTGATGATGATACACTTAAGTGATATACATATTATTATTCATGTTGGTATTTTTTTTATGTTGTACTAATTTCGTTTACTCTTTGTCATGGCAGGTGTTGAAAGATGGTGGGCGCTGGTCGGGAGCGCTCCGAGGCCCCTTCTTCGTTGGCACGTGGTGGGAGGTCTTCCATTCCACATGCACCTCTCCGCCGAGCATTGCTGGACAGTATGGCGACACCGCCGGGCCCTTCTTCGTCGACCGCGGTGTCCAGCAGGGGACGAGGTAAGGGAGGGAAGAAGAGAGGAGCTGGAGCACGTGTCGCGGGAGAGAAGGTAGGGTGACTGCTAGGGCGCCTTCCTCGCTGCCACCCCCAGCTGTTTCACCCGAGCACGTGACTGCTAGGGTGGACTCGTCCGAGGAGGAGGCTACACGGACTCCGGTCCACGAGCCTCCAGTCCACGGGCCTTCGGCCCACGAGCCTCGGGTCAATGGGCCTTCGGCCCATGAGAGTTCGGCCCACAAGACCCCGTAGGAGCACACGTCTGGATGGGGTACCTGGCCGGATCAGCCTGAGGGGCCGAGTGGCCATGCTGATGATGGCGGGGAGCCAACTGATATTGAGGAGGAGGGGGCACCGTCTACCAGCGTGGTTGTACATGGCTCCCGTTCGTGCCGGCAACCCGCGAGCAGAGGTGGTTGATTTTCCCTAATAGGGAGAGGTAAGTGCATTTAATCTTTTTGTACCTTCTGCATTCACGTTTCTTCAAATATCTAATGTGTTGGCCTTCTCATGCTGCAGGGGTTGGGACCACCATCATAGTGTCCGCCGGCCCAACTCCGTCCTTGGAGTTCTTTGTCGGCAAAACTTCCCAGGGTTTGTCACATTGCCTGGTGAGGGTCGGCTTCCAGAGCTTGGATTGAGCTGGGAGCACTACTTGGCTGCCTCGGCCCCGCAGGGTGAGATTATCGACGGTGTCTTGTGCAAGACGAGGGCAGACTGGTGATCAGAAAGTTTTGGGTAATTTCTCCTTTACACAATTAAAAATCTTCAACTAGCTAGTTATTAATTGTACTAATAAATATTGTCTCATTTGATTGCAGACATTCTACAGGTGTGAGGAGGGATACGAGGAGGAAGCAGCAAATGTTATTGATAATGTCTGCAAGCGCCTACTACAAAACTTACGGCACGAGGCTCGGGTGCAGGCTGTTCGAGACTACTACGCCTCGCGTGGTATCAAGAAGACCAAGCCGGCGTGCCGTGAGAAGTTCTTGAGTAAGGAGTACATGAAGGTAATTCTTAAGGCCTTGTACTTACTTCCTTCATTTAGTAATTCATAGCCGTGGTGCTCAAGTTTCTATTTGCTAACTTAGGCACCTCCGAGATGGTGTGCAGATCGGATGGATTGTTGGGAGGTCTTGGTCAATGAGTGGTGCTCAAAAGAATGGCTAGCCCTCCACAACGAGGCCAAGGACAAACATGCCCAAATGGAAGGTGTGCCACACCATCAAGGCAACTCCAACTTATATCAGTTCGGGTGGAACTGGGTATGTGGTTTTCTTCATGATTCATGCAATTCATTCATCATGCTAGCTTTAGCCCTTTAATTACTAATTTACTTTGTTTCTCTCTTTCAGGAATGCTACAATAAGGCGGATAAGGTGCCAGAGGTGTACGACCTGTATGCCATGGCCCACACTGCCTCTTACAAGAAAGTCAAGGCATTCTCTCCTCTGACCTCGATGATCCAAAGAACTTCACCAACATCTCCTCCCACGACAAGCTCGTGAAATATAGAGATCAGGGGAAGGCGAGGAAAGGGGGGACTTTAACCTGAGCCAGGGTCCCATTGATATAGAGTTGCTGATGATATCTGGTGGCGGGAGGTCCCATGGCTCCATAGCCATGGGAGATGGACTTATCCGTTGTCCTAGCACTCTCCCGAAGATCAAGGTGCACCAGTCGAGCTCCGCTCCTGAGATAAGGCCTCGTGAATAGCCAGTCCAACTCGCCTTCAAGGTTAGTTATACGTACTCGGCTATCTTTCTCCATTACATTGTGTGTGCTTCCATTAATGATTACAAATGGTAACGAGGAGTGGTGTTGCAGGCTGCTATACAGAGTGAGAGAGATAGAACGGAGAAACTTCTGGCGGAGGCGGCGGAGAGGCAGCGGGAGTTGGAGGAGAGGACGACAAAGATGTTGGAGGAGGAGAGGGCACGGAATGACATGCAGGCAAGGGCCATGTACGAGCTCCTTGTGGTAAGTTTCTTCTGCAGATTAGCCAAAACATTCATGTAGTGTTTGTCTCATTACTAACTAGTATGACTGAGTCGTCAAAACCAAATGTGCAGTCTGTGTGCGAGAAGTCCGGTTAGACCGCTCTGCCGATGCCAGTGATTGCTCCTGGGACCACGGTGAGTTTAATTTGAATGGACATTACTTGCTAGTCTTAACATTTGAGTGTCATCATGCTAATGAGACATTGGAAATGATCTTTGGTGCAGCGTAACTCCAGACAAGCATCGCACGATCTTTCTCCAACTACCGGCACGAGACAGCCCGCTCCTACACCTCCATGATCACGATAAGTTTCTCTAGTGTTTTGCTTAACAAATGCATAAAGACCTAGATTTAGCTTTATTTCCTCCAATATGCTTACCATAATGACCTAGAGTTAGCTTCTTTTCCTCCAAAATGACTTAATAAGCTTACTGACCTCCAAAACCATCCATTTTACCTAAGTTAGCTCTAAAACGATCTGTACTTAGCTTACTTATGTCAAAAATGGCATAATTAGCTTAGTTAGCTCATAAATGATCCATTTTACCTAAGTTAGCTCTAAAATGACCCATTTTACCTTACTTAGCAAATAAATGATCCATTTTACCCAAGTTAGCTCTAAAATGACCCATTTTACCTAGATTAGCTCCTAAATGATCCATTTTACCTACGTTAGCTCTAAAATGACCCATTTTACCTAGGTTAGCTCCAAAATAACCCATCTTACCTAGGTTAGCTCTAAAATGATGCATTTTACCCAAGTTGGCTCTAAAATGACCCATTTTACCTAGATTAGCTCATAAATGATCCATTTCACCTAAGTTAGCTCACAAACGATCAATTTTACCTAGGTTAGCTCCAAAATGACCCATCACACCTAGGTTAGCTCTAAAATGATGTTTTTTACCTAAGTTAGCTCATAAATGATCCATTTCACCTAGGTTAGCTCATAAACGATCCATTTCACCTAAGTTAGCTAAAAACGATCCATTTCACCTAGGTTGGCTCCAAAATGACCCATCTTACCTAGGTTAGCTCCAAAATGATCCATCACACCTAGGTTAGCTCTAAAATGATGCTTTTTACCTAAGTTAGCTTATAAACGATCCATTTCACCTAGGTTGGCTCATAAACGATCCATTTCACCTAAGTTAGCTCAACAACGATCCATTTCACCTAGGTTAGCTCCAAAATGACCCATCTTACCTAGGTTAGCTCCAAAATGACCCATCACACCTAGGTTAGCTCTAAAATGATGCATTATACCTAAGTTAGCTCATAAATGATCCATTTCACCTAAGTTAGCTCATAAATGATCCATTTCACCTAAATTAGCTCATAAATGATCCATTTCACGTAAGTTAGCTCATAAACGATCCATTTCACCTAAGTTAGCTCATAAATGATCCATTTCACCTAAGTTAGCTCATAAACGATCCATTTCACCTAAGTTAGCTCATAAATGATCCATTTCACCTAAGTTATCTCATAAACGATCCATTTCACCTAAGTTAGCTCATAAACGATCCATTTCACCTAAGTTAGCTCATAAATGATCCATTTCACCTTAGTTAGCTCATAAACGATCCATTTCAACTAAGTTAGCTCATAAATGATCCATTTCACCTAATTTAGCTCATAAACGATCCATTTCACCTAAATTAGCTTATAAATGATCCATTTCACCTAAGTTAGCTCATAAACGATCCATTTCAACTAAGTTAGCTCATAAATGATCCATTTCACCTAAGTTAGCTCATAAATGACATATACTTCTTCTTCTAGTCTTCTTCTTCTAGTCACCTTTTTCTAACTTTCTTATTTGCCATTTTGCAGATTTCATTCACTTCACGGAAGCTAGCTTGCTATGATGGAGTGCTTGTTTTTTCTTTCATTCTCTTCAAGTATTCTTCTAGCTTGCTATGATGGAACTTGCTATCTTGATGAAACTTTGCATTGTAATATGTATGGATGGAACAATGTGTATGTGCAACTTGATATGTATGAATGGATGGAACTATATATGTATGTACGATGAAACTTATGTGCTGGATATGTCATATGTTTGCTGCTAAATAGCCCTGTGAAATATATATATTTGCTGTGAAAATTGTTGGATTAAAAAAAAGAAAAAAAGAGGCAATGCAGGATCTTTTCCGTTAGTCACTGATGGCAAAGCCACCTTTGCTGACAGCCGCGAACGGCAAAGGCACCTTTGCCGACAGCCACGAACGGCAAAGAAGCCACGCGGTGGCTGTTGGGGAATGTTGCAGAAAATAATAAAATTCTACGCTTCACCAAGATCAATCTATGGAGTCATCTAGCAACGAGAGAGAGGAGTGCATCTACATACCCTTGTAGATCACGAGCAGAAGCGTTCAAGAGAACGGGGTTGATGGAGTCGTACTCGTCGTGATCCAAATCACCAAAGATCCTAGTGCCGAACGGACGGCACCTCCGCGTTCAACACATCTACGGTTGGGGAAGACGTCTCCTCCTTCTTGATCCAGCAAGGGGAAAGGAGAGGTTGATGGAGATCCAGCAGCACGACGGCATGGTGGTGGAAGTAGCGGGGAATCTCGGCAGGGCTTCGCCAAGCTCAGCGAGAGGGAGAGGTGTTGCGGGGGGAGAGGGAGGCGCCAGGGACTAGGGTGCGCAGCCCTCCCTCCTCCCCTCTTTATATAGGGGCCCTAGGGGGGGCGCCCCCCTAGAGATCCAATCTCAAGGGGGGGGCGGCGGCCAAAGGGGGGGGACTTGCCCCCCAAGTCAGGTGGGGCGCCCCCACCCCTAGGGTTTCCAACCCTAGGCGCAGGGGAGGCCCAAGGGGGGCGCACCAGCCCACCACGGGCTGGTTCCCTTCCCACTTCAGCCCATGGGGTCCTCTGGGACAGGTGGCCCCACCCGGTGGACCCCCGGGACCCTTCCGGTGGTCCCGATACAATACCGGTGACCCCCGAAACTTTCCCGGTGGCCGAAACTGGACTTCCTATATACAAATCTTCACCTCCGGACCATTCCGGAACTCCTCATGACATCCGGGATCTCATCCGGGACTCCGAACAACTTCGGGGTTACCGCATACTAATATCTCTACAACCCTAGCGTCACCGAACCTTAAGTGTGTAGACCCTACGGGTTCGGGAATCACGCAGACATGACCGAGACAGCTCTCCGGCCAATAACCAACAGCGGGATCTGGATACCCATGTTGGCTCCCACATGTTCCATGATGATCTCATCGAATGAACCACGATGTCGAGGATTCAAGTAATCCCGTATACAATTCCCTTTGTCAATCGGTACGTTACTTGCCCGAGATTCGATCGTCGGTATCCCAATACCTCGTTCAATCTCGTTACCGGCAAGTCACTTTACTCGTACCATAATGCATGATCCCGTGACCAACCACTTGGTCACATTGAGCTCATTATGATGATGCATTACCGAGTGGGCCCAGAGATACCTCTCCGTCATACGGAGTGACAAATCCCAGTCTCGATCCGTGTCAACCCAACAGACACTTTCGGAGATACCTGTAGTATACCTTTATAGCCACCCAGTTACGTTGTGACGTTTGGTACACCCAAAGCACTCCTACGGTATCCGGGAGTTACACGATCTCATGGTCTAAGGAAATGATACTTGACATTAGAAAAGCTCTAGCAAACGAACTACACGATCTTGTGCTATGCTTAGGATTGGGTCTTGTCCATCACATCATTCTCCTAATGATGTGATCCCGTTATCAATGACATCCAATGTCCATAGTCAGGAAACCATGACTATCTGTTGATCAACGAGCTAGTCAACTAGAGGCTCACTAGGGACATGTTGTGGTCTATGTATTCACACATGTATTACGATTTCCGGATAACACAATTATAGCATGAATAATAGACAATTATCATGAACAAGGAAATATAATAATAATCATTTTATTATTGCCTCTAGGGCATATTTCCAACAGTCTCCCACTTGCACTAGAGTCAATAATCTAGTTACATTGTGATGAATCGAACACCCATAGAGTTCTGGTGTTGATCATGTTTTGCTCGCGGAAGAGGTTTAGTCAACGGATCTGCGACATTCAGATCCGTATGCACTTTGCAAATATCTATGTCTCCATCTTGAACATTTTCACGAATGGAGTTGAAGCGACGCTTGATGTGCCTGGTCTTCTTGTGAAACCTGGGCTCCTTGGCAAGGGCAATAGCTCCAGTGTTGTCACAGAAGAGAGTGATCGGCCCCGACGCATTGGGTATGACTCCTAGGTCGGTGATGAACTCCTTCATCCATATTGCTTCATGCGCTGCCTCCGAGGCTGCCATGTACTCCGCTTCACATGTAGATCCCGCCACGACGCTTTGCTTGCAACTGCACCAGCTTACTGCCCCACCATTCAAAATATACATGTATCCGGTTTGAGACTTAGAGTCATCCAGATCTGTGTCGAAGCTAGCGTCGACGTAACCCTTTACGACGAGCTCTTCATCACCTCCATAAACGAGAAACATATCCTTAGTCCTTTTCAGGTACTTCAGGATATTCTT
Source organism: Triticum aestivum (assembly GCF_018294505.1). Classification (NCBI taxonomy): domain Eukaryota; kingdom Viridiplantae; phylum Streptophyta; class Magnoliopsida; order Poales; family Poaceae; genus Triticum; species Triticum aestivum. The sequence goes on from NC_057813.1 coordinate 485,974,522, forward strand.
GACCGATGTCCAGTGTTCCATGCCGGGATTACTTTGGTACCTTCCTACCAAACTTACGGCAAGGTTTACATCAGGTCTGGTACACAGCATGGCATACATAATAGACCCTATAGCTGAGGCATAGGGGATGACACTCATCTTTTCTCTATCTTCTGTCGTGGTCGGGCATTGAGCCGAGCTCAATTTCACACCTTGCAACACAAGCAAGAACCCCTTCTTGGACTGATCCATATTGAACTTCTTCAATATCTTATCAAGGTATGTGCTTTGTGAAATACCAATGAGGCGTCTCGATCTATCCCTATAGATCTTGATGCCTAATATGTAAGCAGCTTCTCCAAGGTCCTTCATTGAAAAACACTTATTCAAGTAGGCCTTAATGCTGTCCAAAAGTTCTATATCATTTCCCATCAAAAGTATGTCATCTACATATAATATGAGAAATGCTACAGAGCTCCCACTCACTTTCTTGTAAACGCAGGCTTCTCCATAAGTCTGCATAAACCCAAACGCTTTGATCATCTCATCAAAGCGAATGTTCCAACTCCGAGATGCTTGCACCAGCCCATAAATGGATCGCTGGAGCTTGCATACCTTGTTAGCATTCTTAGGATCGACAAAACCTTCCGGCTGCATCATATACAGTTCTTCCTTAAGATAGCCGTTAAGGAATGCCGTTTTGACGTCCATTTGCCATATCTCATAATCATAGTATGCGGCAATTGCTAACATGATTCGGACGGACTTCAGCTTCGCTACGGGAGAGAAAGTCTCATCGTAGTCAACCCCTTGAACTTGCCGATAACCCTTAGCGACAAGTCGAGCTTTATAGATGGTAACATTACCATCCGCGTCCGTCTTCTTCTTAAAGATCCATTTGTTTTCTATCGCTCGCCGATCATCGGGCAAGTCTGTCAAAGTCCATACTTTGTTTTCATACATGGATCCTATCTCGGATTGCATGGCTTCAAGCCATTTGTTGGAATCTGGGCCCGCCATCGCTTCTTCATAGTTCGAAGGTTCACCGTTGTCTAACAACATGATTTCTAGGACAGGGTTGCCACACCATTCTTGTGTGGAACATGTCCTTGTGGACCTACGAAGTTCAGTAGCAACTTGATCCGAAGTACCTTGATCATCATCATTAACTTCCTCTCTAGTCGGTGCAGGCACCACAGGAACATCTTCCTGAGCTGCGCTACTTTCCGGTTCAAGAGGCAGTACTTCATCGAGTTCTACTTTCCTCCCACTTATTTCTTTCGAGAGAAACTCTTTCTCCAGAAAGGACCCGTTCTTGGCAACAAAGATCTTGCCTTCGGATCTAAGGTAGAAGGTATACCCAATGGTTTCCTTAGGGTATCCTATGAAGACGCATTTTTCCGACTTGGGTTCGAGCTTTTCAGGTTGAAGTTTCTTGACATAAGCATCGCATCCCCAAACTTTTAGAAACGACAGCTTAGGTTTCTTCCCAAACCATAATTCATACGGTGTCGTCTCAACGGATTTAGACGGTGCCCTATTTAAAGTGAATGTAGCTGTCTCTAGAGCGTATCCCCAAAATGATAGCGGTAAATCGGTGAGTGACATCATAGATCGCACCATATCCAATAGAGTGCGATTACGACGTTCGGACACACCGTTACGCTGAGGTGTTCCAGGCGGCGTGAGTTGTGAAACGATTCCACATTTCCTTAAGTGCGTACCAAATTCGTGACTTAAATATTCTCCTCCACGATCTGATCGTAAGAACTTTATTTTTCGGTCACGTTGATTCTCTACCTCATTCTGAAATTCCTTGAACTTTTCAAAGGTCTCAGACTTGTGTTTCATCAAGTAGACATACCCATATCTACTTAAGTCATCAGTGAGAGTGAGAACATAACGATAGCCACCGCGAGCCTCAACGCTCATTGGACCGCACACATCAGTATGTATAATTTCCAATAAGTTGGTTGCTCGCTCCATTGTTCCGGAGAACGGAGTCTTGGTCATTTTACCCATGAGGCATGGTTCGCACGTGTCAAATGATTCGAAATCAAGAGACTCCAAAAGTCCATCTGTATGGAGCTTCTTCATGCGTTTGACACCAATGTGACCAAGGCGGCAGTGCCACAGATATGTGGGACTATCATTATCAATCTTACATCTTTTGGTATTCACACTATGAATATGTGTAACATCACGTTCGAGATTCATTAAGAATAAACCATTGACCAGCGGGGCATGACCATAAAACATATCTCTCATATAAATAGAACAACCATTATTCTCGGATTTAAATGAGTAGCCATCTCGTATTAAACGAGATCCAGATACAATGTTCATGCTCAAAGCTGGCACTAAATAACAATTATTGAGGTTTAAAACTAATCCCGTAGGTAAATGTAGAGGTAGCGTGCCGACGGCGATCACATCGACCTTGGAACCATTCCCGACGCGCATCGTCACCTCGTCCTTCGCCAGTCTCCGTTTATTCCGCAGCTCCTGTTTTGAGTTACAAATATGAGCAACCGCACCGGTATCAAATACCCAGGAGCTACTACGAGTACTGGTAAGGTACACATCAATTACATGTATATCACATATACCTTTAGTGTTGCCGGCCTTCTTGTCTGCTAAGTACTTGGGGCAGTTCCGCTTCCAGTGTCCGCTTCCCTTGCAATAAAAGCACTCAGTCTCAGGTTTGGGTCCATGCTTTGGCTTCTTCCCGGCAACTGGCTTACCGGGCGCGGCAACTCCCTTGCCGTCCTTCTTGAAGTTCTTCTTACCCTTGCCTTTCTTGAAACTAGTGGTTTTATTGACCATCAACACTTGATGTTCCTTTTTGATTTCCACCTCCGCTGATTTCAGCATTGAAAATACTTCAGGAATAGTTTTCACCATCCCCTGCATATTGTAGTTCATCACAAAGCTCTTGTAGCTAGGTGGGAGCGACTGAAGGATTCTGTCAATGACCGCCTCGTCCGGGAGGTTAATGTCCAGCTGGGACAAGCGGTTGTGCAACCCAGACATTTTGAGTATGTGCTCACTGACAGAACTATTTTCCTCCATCTTACAACTGTAGAACTTGTCGGATACTTCATATCTCTCGACCCGGGCATGAGCTTGGAAAACCATTTTCAGCTCTTCGAACATCTCATATGCTCCGTGTTGCTGAAAACACTTTTGGAGCCCCGGTTCTAAGCTGTAAAGCATGCCGCACTGAACGAGGGAGTAGTCATCAACACGCGACTGCCAGGCGTTCATAACGTCTTGAGTTGCGGGGAAACGGGTGCTTCACCTAGCGGTGCATCTAGGACATATGCTCTTTTGGTAGCTATGAGGATGATCCTCAAGTTCTGGACCCAGTCCATGTAGTTGCTGCCATCGTCTTTCAGCTTGGTTTTCTCTAGGAACGCGTTCAAGTTGAGGGCAACATTAGCGTGGGCCATTTGATCTACAAGACATATTGCAAAAGTTTTTAGACTAAGTTCATGATAATTAAGTTCATCTAATCAAATTATTTAATGAACTCCCACTCAGATAGACATCCCTCTAGTCATCTAAGTGATCCATGATCCGAGTCAACTAGACCGTGTCCGATCATCACGTGAGACGGACTAGTCATCATCGGTGAACATCTTCATGTTGATCGTATCTTCTATACGACTCATGTTCGACCTTTCGGTCTCTTGTGTTCCGAGGCCATGTCTGTACATGCTAGGCTCGTCAAGTCAACCTAAGTGTTTTGCATGTGTAAATCTGTCTTACGCCCGTTGTATGTGGACGTTAGAATCTATCACATCCGATCATCACGTGGTGCTTCGAAACAACGAACTTTCGCAACGGCGCACAGTTAGGGGGAACACTTTCTTGAAATTGTTATGAGGGATCATCTTATTTACTACCGTCGTTCTAAGCAAATAAGATGCAAAAACATGATAAACATCACATGCAATCAAATAGTGACATGATATGGCCAATATCATTTTGCTCCTTTTGATCTCCATCTTCGGGGCGCCATGATCATCATCGTCACCGGCATGACACCATGATCTCCATCATCATGATCTCCATCATCGTGTCTCCGTGAAGTTGTTCGCCAACTATTACTTCTACTACTATGGCTAACGGTTTAGCAAAGAAGTAAAGTAATTACATGGCGTTATTTAGTGACACGCATGTCATACAATAAATAAAGACAACTCATATGGCTCTTGCCGGTTGTCATACTCATCGACATGCAAGTCGTGATTCCTATTACAAGAACATGATCAATCTCATACATCACATATAATTCATTCATCACATCCTTTTGGCCATATCACATCACAAGGCATATGCTGCAAAAACAAGTTAGACGTCCTCTAATTGTTGTTGCATGTTTTTACGTGGCTGCAATAGGGTTCTAGCAAGAACGTCTCTTACCTACGTCAAAACCACAATGTGATATGCCAATTTCTATTTACCCTTCATAAGGACCCTTTTCATCGAATCCGATCCAACTAAAGTGGGAGAGACAGACACCCGCTAGCCACCTTATGCAGCTAGTGCACGTCAGTCGGTGGAACCTGTCTCACGTAAGCGTACGTGTATGGTCGGTCCGGGCCGCTTCATCCCACGATGCCGTCGAAACAAGATAAGACTAGTAGTGGCAAGTAAATTGACAAAATCTATGCCCACAACAAATTTGTGTTCTACTCGTGCATAGAAACTACGCATAGACCTAGCTCATGATGCCACTGTTAGGGAACGTTGCAAAAAATAAAAAAATTCTACGCTTCACCAAGATCAATCTATGGAGTCATCTCGCAACGAGAGAGAGGAGTGCATCTACATACCCTTGTAGATCGCGAGCAGAAGCGTTCAAGAGAACGGGGTTGATGGAGTCGTACTCGTCGTGATCCAAATCACCGAAGATCCTAGTGCCGAACGGACGGCACCTCCGCGTTCAACACACGTACGGTTGGGGAAGACGTCTCCTCCTTCTTGATCCAGCATGGGGAAAGGAGAGGTTGATGGAGATCCAGCAGCACGACGGCGTGGTGGTGGAAGTAGCGGGGAATCTCGGCAGGGCTTCGCCAAGCTCAGCGAGAGGGAGAGGTGTTGCGGGGGAGAGGGAGGCGCCAGGGACTAGGGTGCGCAGCCCTCCCTCCCCCCTCTTTATATAGGGGCCCTAGGGGGGCGCCGGCCCCCTAGAGATCCAATCTCAAGGGGGGGGGCAGCGGCCAAAGGGGGGACTTGCCCCCCAAGTCAGGTGGGGCGCCCCCACCCCTAGGGTTTCCAACCCTAGGCGCAGGGGGAGGCCCAAGGGGGGGCGCACCAGCCCACCAAGGGCTGGTTCCCTTCCCACTTCAGCCCATGGGGCCCTCCGGGATAGGTGGCCCCACCCGGTGGACCCCCGGGACCCTTCCGGTGGTCCCGGTACAATACCGGTGACCCCCGAAACTTTCCCGGTGGCCGAAACTGGACTTCCTATATACAAATCTTCACCTCCGGACCATTCCGGAACTCCTCGTGACGTCCGGGATCTCATCCGGGACTCCAAACAACTTTCGGGTTACCGCATACTAATATCTCTACAACCCTAGCGTCACCGAACCTTAAGTGTGTAGACCCTACGGGTTCGGGAATCACGCAGACATGACCGAGACAGCTCTCCGGCCAATAACCAACAGCGGGATCTGGATACCCATGTTGGCTCCCACATGTTCCATGATGATCTCATCGAATGAACCACGATGTCGAGGATTCAAGTAATCCCGTATACAATTCCCTTTGTCAATCGGTACGTTACTTGCCCGAGATTCGATCGTCGGTATCCCAATACCTCGTTCAATCTCGTTACCGGCAAGTCACTTTACTCGTACCGTAATGCATGATCCCGTGACCAACCACTTGGTCACATTGAGCTCATTATGATGATGCATTACCGAGTGGGCCCAGAGATACCTCTCCGTCATACGGAGTGACAAATCCCAGTCTCGATCCGTGTCAACCCAACAGACACTTTCGGGGATACCTGTAGTATACCTTTATAGCCACCCAGTTACGTTGTGACGTTTGGTACACCCAAAGCATTCCTACGGTATCCGGGAGTTACACGCTCTCATGGTCTAAGGAAATGATACTTGACATTGGAAAAGCTCTAGCAAACGAACTACACGATCTTGTGCTATGCTTAGGATTGGGTCTTGTCCATCACATCATTCTCCTAATGATGTGATCTCGTTATCAATGACATCCAATGTCCATAGTCAGGAAACCATGACTATCTGTTGATCAACGAGCTAGTCAACTAGAGGCTCACTAGGGACATGTTTGTGGTCTATGTATTCACACATGTATTATGATTTTCGGATAACACAATTATAGCATAAATAATAGACAATTATCATGAACAAGGAAATATAATAATAATCATTTTATTATTGCCTCTAGGGCATATTTCCAACAACGGCCACCTGTGCTTCCTAGGAGCTGACCCATTTGGTCAGTTTGCCTACAGGGACGGACGACAAAGGCTTTGCCTACAGTGGCAGACGGCAAAGAATGACCAGATTTGCCTATGGCGGCGGACGAAGGCTTGTCGTGCAGTGACGTCCAGCTGACGTCATTCGGCGGACGGCAAAGGCCGGATAATTTTTGCCGTCAGCGGCGGATGGCAAAGGCTGTCGTTAGCCACCTAATGGACTAACAACGTATTTATTGCCATCTGCTTTCTTTGCCGCCGGCTGCTGATGGCAAAGGCCCCTTTGCCGTTAGCCTCAGAAAGCAGACGGCAAAGTAGCTCTTTGTCGATCCTATCTTTGCCGGAGTCTTTTGCCGTCCGCGGCAGACGGCAAAGGCCTTTGCCGTCCGCCATCCCTGCCTTTGCCGTCTGCCGTGGCAGATGGCAAAGTAGCTGATTCCTGTAGTGTCTGGGGTAGTCTCATAGACTCATCACTGACACCAATTATTTAGCCCATCTATGGTCGAAAGAGTTGTTCTAATCCCGAGCTCAGGTGAGCTCAGCTGAACAGTAAAATAAAATAAAATCAACAAAACTTAAGAAAAATCTGACCTTTTTGTGTGAAACATTGACAAATGCTTAGATAGCTTACAAAATTTCATCATGAAATGACATTCGTGGAAGACTTTTTTGAATATTGGAGCATCGAATTTGTTACTTTTTTGCCACATTTTTCACGAATGTCATCTGGTGATGACATTTTGCAAGCTATCAAAACATTTGTCAACATTTCATAAAAAAATCAGTATTCTTTTGAAGTTTTTTTAATTTGTTTTGGTCTTACTGTTCACCCGAGCTCAATAGCCGCGTCCATCTATGGTGAGCTTCATCTCTGACCGGTGGCCATGGGAGTTTCAGTAATGAGGGTCAGGGCTATTCATGTTTGTACTAGTGTTAGTTTCACTTTCGACTCTCTTAACAGTGTGGTTTGCCCCGTAACTAAACAAGAAAAAGAAACTAACAAAATAGCTAATTTTTTGAGAGCAGCGTTTTGGCTCCCGAGCCCAGCTGCTCTCGTAATCTGTACCGCTGAATCATGTTTGGGGATGCGTGACATTGGGTTTTTTGCTGCAGGTACGGTTTGCTCGAAAATAGTGTATTTCAAGCCTCCGTATGGCCCCTGTTCATGGCAGGGCTGGCAGCAGATACGTGGACCGATGGCCTAGAATCGGTGGGCATCATAGTCCATGCACAGAAAATGTGCTTGTATGTTCTGCGTGCTGGACGCCGCTCCTAGTCCATGCACGCGGTGTGCTCGACCAAAGGCGAGCCGCGCTCCGGTGTCCCGGGAGGCCAGGAGGAGTTGCAGGCGTGCTACCGTGTTGGTATCGCTGTTGTCCGCGGGGCGCAGGCCACGGCCGTGATGGGTGAGAAAACCTCACACCAAGTCGTTCGTTTGTCAGAATTCTGTGAACCTGTGATTTGGTTCGTGCGTTTGTTAGCAAGCCGGAACGACCGAACGAGTTGTTTGCTCGGGCCAGCATGGTGGTGCTTGTGGTGATGAAGTGGCGAAGTGGCAATAGTCATGCGATGTTCACACCATCGTCCATGAATAATTGCTGAAGATGATGATGCCGATGTATGTATAGCGCGTGTTTGTTGCAGTTAAAATCATGCACGATTTGCACGCAAAAAACATGCAGTACATACCAATCGTCTATTCTTGGTCAGGTCTGAACTCTGAACGTCGAGCATGGTTAGCCGTGTGCTTCACAGCATCAACCAAAGGGCCGCCAGAACTGACCGGCGTGATTCAAACGCAATTGTGGAAACTGCGGCACCAGTGTCGCTGCAGCTGCCGGCCACGCCGAAGCGCACAGCTCCAGCGAGCGGGATGGCTCGCTCATAAGAACCACTCGCAAGCCCCGAGAGGCAGCACCGGCAACGCCGGCCACTTCTGTCCTGCCACCGGGCTCGGCATCACCCAGCAGCCAGCCAGCCACGCGTGCACAAGACCTCTCCCGATAAAAATTACCAGGACACGGAAGACCAAGATGATCACTGGAGCTCCTCCCGCAACACCGGTGGGCAGCTTGCCTTTCGTCGAGCACACAACATGAGTGCACCAGGAGCAACACCCAGCACGCCGGACGCCGGCCCATCGCGGCGCTGACGCAAGTCCCATGGTGCGGGCTCACTTTCTGCCACTTGGTTGCCAACCTTGAATACTGAGCAAGACGAGAGCTCCGCCATGGTGCGCCTGTGTCTCCTTGTGCGAGCATGAAGCATTGTCGCCTTCCCGCGTAACAACGGTGCACCAGGTGAGCGCCAGGCACAGAACTGGCAAGTGACGGTACATAATTTATGCACAGATCCAGGACTGTCAAAACATCTACTTTTTTTTTACCGGTCGAGGAGAGAAGCATTCAATTTCTGTGGGCCACCCATAGGCCTCATCTGTAAATTAAAAACCCAACCAATTCACTATACGGGAAAGAATTGGGAGCAACTAATTAACGAGCGCTCTTTCGGGAGCCTCGCAATGATCAGCGCCACTTGGCGCGCTCACAGCCATTCGCCACATGTCCAGCTCTGGACGCTCCCTCCGAATTTTGTTTTTTTTAATTTTTATGCATGCGATTTCGGCTTTTTAAAAAGTTTTTTTTCCGGGTTTTTTTGACGTTTTCATTTTTTCCCAGTCTTCCCTAGCTTTTCGACCAAAAAAATTTTCGAGGGAAAAAAATTTTGCGCAAAAATATGCACTTTTTTTCACACGAGTCACGATTTTGTTTTCGCGAGAGGCACGGCCGTGCCTCTTGGAAACGGAAAAAAAACGTGTTTTCTGTTTTCTCCTTTTCGCGAGAGGCACGTTTTTGTTTTCGAGAGAGGCACGGGCGTGCCTCTTTCGAAAAGGGAAAAAACGCGTTTTCTGTTTTTTTTTCTTTCGCAAGAGGCACGGTTTTGCTTCCGTCAGAGGCACGGGCGTGCCTCTTTCGGAAAGGGAAAAAACGTGTTTTCTGTTTTATTTCTTCCGCCAGAGGCACGGTTTTGCTTCCGCCAGAGGCACGGTTGTGCTTTCGCGAGAGGCACGGGCGTGCCTCTTTCGGAAAGGAAAAAAACACATTTTCTGATTTTTTTTTCTTTCGCAAGAGGCACGGTTTTGCTTCCGCCAGAGGCACGGTTGTGCTTTCGCGAGAGGCACGGGCGTGCCTCTTTTGAAAAAGGAAAAAAACGCATTTTTTGTTTTTTTTTCTTTTGTGAGAGGCACGGTTTTGTTTTCGCGAGAGGCACGGTTGTGATTTCGTTAGAGGCACGGGCGTGCCTCTTCCGGAAAGGGAAAAAACTCATGTTCCCGGTTCGGTTTTTTCGTCGGTTTTTTTCGTCTAGGTTTTTCCGTGAAAAAAAAGTTCGTCAAAACCTATCAACATGGGATCTAGTTTTGAAGATCTCGACGCGAGGAATCCAATGGCGAAAGCGGTTTGAGATTGGACGCACGGTTTAAAAGATAAAACATTTTGAATAAACCAATCTACGAAAAAAGGGAAAACTCCCAGGTTGCGACAAGTGACGCACATGCAGCGCACCACTTGTCGCAACCTGGGGAGGTTGGAGTGATCTCCGCAAGGAGTACTCCTTAATTACTGATTTCGGAAAAAATTCAGTCTGAAAACCAAATCCCCATGCGATTGGGTGACACAGATTTCGGGAGCAGATACGCTCGGGCACCGAAAGGGATTTCTGTAATTTTTCAAGCTTCTACTCCTTGAAGGTGAATTCTTCAATTGTTTCATACAACACTTAGAGATCACAACCAATCGGTTAAACCCAATTCTCGGAAACTTTCACATGTGTATACTCACAAACACATTAGTTTCTAACCATCTTTTGACATTAATCACAAAGGGCACTAAATGCCCTTACATCAAGTTTTGGCATTATGGACTCACCACAATGTCCTCGTTTTTAATAAATTCAAATTTCTCCATTTTGTGTAGATAGTCTATGGGGCCATCTGTTTAATCTATATACGGTATACCCTACTTCGACCAACTTTGGAGGATTCTTCAACCCAACTATAGGACATGTGAATGAGTAACTTATCTTGGTAGTTGTTCGCACACGAACACGTCACGTGTACCCTCGACACCGGGGGTGATGCACCGCAGCTCACGTCGAAGGAGTCTCACCGGAAGCGCGATTCGCAAGTCGACCGGCGAGAGCTTTTGAGGACCCGAAACCCTACACTCCCGGGAGGGACCCCGTCGGGGAGTGCAGCGGCTATGGGCTGCCCTAGGTCGGTCAAGCCGCCCCTAGAGCCTCGCGGTCCGCAGCTCTCCAACACGAAGAACAACGAAGGACGAGGGAGCAAGAACGAGGGAGGGACAAGACGTAGATGAAAAAGCTGTAGATGTGTTTGCGATTGTGTGTTGTTCAATCGGCCGTTACCCCAAACATATATAAGAGGCGGCTGGACTTCCCGTACAAGAAAATGATTCATCTAGGCTTTCCTTACAATAAAATTGCATCAATTCACGTCCAAAACCCTAGTCAAATTCGGACTGGTTTTATCCGAACTTTCCAAAACGGTTCGGTTTACAACCTGGCTGCACCTTGCGGGTCATGTTTGAGGCAGTAAACGACCTCGGATGGAAACGAGTCCAAAAGCAATCTTGACCGTTTCGACGAGACGAAGAACTTTCATGTTGAACGATTTTTTATCAGAGGTCATCTTGAGGGTCAAATAGCTCGCGCAAAACGGACTGTGACGCAAAACATCCGTCCCTCGCGCTACCCATCAGACATGGCGTCTGGTGGGGCGCGCCACACTTTGCCTCCTGGCAGGGCTACATTCCGATGGCTCTAACTTTTGCATACGAACTCGGATTTGAACGATTTTTATATCGAAATCGATCGTTTCGACGAGACGAAGACAATCCGTGTAGATCATTTTTCCATACGAGGCTGTCTTGAGGGCGTAATGAGCCGAATAGTGTTTTGAATACAAAATCTCAGTATTTCAAACACAACTTCGGCCTTCGAGATGAGATCGGATGGCGATGACCCAAACTTCAAAGATGTTTATATCGACAACACGGAACTTTTTTATGTAGATCACTTCTTCATTTGAGGACATATTAATTAAGTTCTTGACCGTGCCAAAATCTGGTGTCAACACATGCCCCCCTGTTTTTCGGCAAAGCTAGCGTGCCGAAAAATAACTTGTACCATGTTTGTTCTCAGGACGATGTCAACACTCCATCGGCCATTTACAGTTTCTTAGGGCGATAATTATATATCGGCCATGTTTATGCTAAGGGCGATAGTTATTTATCGGCCATGTCTTTCTTAGGACGATAGTGAATATATCGGCCATTGCCTATCTAGGCTTCTTGCCACACACTTGGGTGATATTTCTTTAAATATTTGCCATTGAGAGCTCGAGGTAATAATATGCCTTGTACGGATTCCACCAAATATGAGTTTCCGGGAACCACTCTTGTAATCTTAAAAGGACCTTCCCAACTTGGAGACCACTTCCCGAATTTTCTATCTTTTGAACCAATTGGTAGAATCACCTTCCACACAAGATCGCCAACTTGAAAATTCTTCAACTTGACCTTCTTATTGTAAGCTCTTGCCACCCTCAACTTATCTCTCTCTATGGCATTCAAAGCAGACAAACGTTTATCGGCGACTTCATCAATATTGTCCATCATCAAGTTATAGAAGTCCACCGCCGATAAATCATTTTGTTTGGCTATTCTCAAAGCATTCAAATTCACTTCCACTGGTAAAACGGCCTCCTGACCATATACGAGCTCATATGGAGTCACCTTTGTAGCACCATGCCTTGAGATCCTATGTGCCCACAAAGCTTCGGACAATAGCTCATGCCATCTCCTTGGATTATCCTCAATCTTCTTCTTGATGAGCTTGATTAATATTTTATTACTAGACTCAGCTTGTCCATTGGCTTGGGCATAATATGGAGAGGAATTGAGCAACTTTATCTTATATGATTCGGCAAATTCTCTGACTTGATGTGACATAAAGGATGAACCTTGGTCCGTAGTTAATGTTTGAGGAATGCCGAATCTATGAATAATATGCTCAGTTATGAATTGAATTACCTCTGTATGCGTCATATTTTTGAGTGGTATTGCTTCAGACCATTTAGTGAAATAATCAGTCGCCACCAACACGAACCGATGCCCCTTTGAAGAAGAAGGATGAATCTCTCCAATAAAGTCTAATCCCCAACCTCTAAAAGGCCACGGCTTGATAATAGGATGTAACATAGCAGCGGGAGCCAACTGAATATCACCAAACTTTTGACAAGCTTCACACCCTTTATAATACCGGAAGCAATCATTAACCATCGTCGGCCAATAAAACCCAGCACGTCGTAATAGCCATTTCATCTTGGGAGCCGACTGATGAGTGCCACAAATACCTTCATGGACCTCTCCCATAGCAACTCTCGCTTGGTCCTCGTCCAAGCACTTTAAAAGAACATCATCAACCGTTCGGCGATAGAGACCATCATCTCTCATTGTGTATTTGAAAGCCATACGCCGAACAGTCCTGTCCACCCTTTTACTAGGATCACACAAATAATCAATAATGGGTTTCCTCCAGTCTTGACTTTCTCCTGCATTAAATTTTTCATTAGTGGCCGAAACGGTGGGCTCCGGTTCGGCCTCCCCTACGTTGGCAAGACTAGACATCGGCCTTTGAGAAATATGAAACATGCCACGATCAACATGATAGCCGGATGCTTGTTGTGCCAACTCATTTGCTCTCCAATTGTCATGTCTAGATATATGAGCAATGCTAAAATAATCCAAATCTGAAATTATATCTAGACATTTATCAAGATAAACATTAAGTGATTCGTCAAAACATTGAAAGACTTTGGATATTTGTTGCACTACTAATAACGAATCACCAAAAGCCTCAATATGTGTAGCACCTATGGCAAGCAACATCTCTAAGCCGAATAACAATGCTTCATATTCGGCTTGATTATTTGTGCAAAAGTATTCTAAGCGGCATGAGGCTTCAAAAACAGCACCATGAGGAGATATATAAACAATACCAACACCTTGGCCATTGCTACACACTGAACCATCAAAATATAATCTCCATGGTACTAATGAGACAAGGTTTATATCAATATCATGCTTGTCATCAATCCGATGCTCAACAATAAAATTAGCAACAATTTGGCCTTTCATGGATTTCAGAGATTCATAAGCCAAATCATATTCAATTAAAGCATAAGCCCACTTGCCAATTCTACCACTAAGAATTGGCCTATGCAACATGTATTTGATGACATCAGTTTGACAAGCTATAATGCAAGTACTAGGCACTAGATAATGTCTCAATTTTGTGCAAGCATAATATAAGCATAAGCATAGTTTCTCAATGAATGTATACCTTGTCTCGGCGTCCAATAACCGTCGGCTCAAATAAGTAATAGCATGCTCCTTTCCTTCGGTCTCTTGAGTCAAAACAGCACCAATAACACCTTCCTCCGCTGCAATGTAAAGTCTAAATGGCTCCCTGTGCCTGGGCGCTTTCATAACCGGAGGAGTGCACAAATATTTCTTAATCATATCAAATGCCTCTTGCTGTTTTGCCCCCCAAGTAAAATCAACATCATTCTTTAACCGAAGGATAGGAGTAAATGCATCAACCTTCCCTGATAGATTGGCTATGAACCTCCTCAAATAATTGACCTTGCCAAGGAATTTTTGCATATCTCTCTTGCATGTTGGAGCCCCTACTTTCTGTATAGCTTCTATCTTTTTGGGATCAATTTCCACGCCATCTTCATGAATAATGAAACCCAGAAACTTCCCAGCCGATACACCAAAGGCACACTTCAAAGGATTCATTTTCAGCCCATATTTCTTCATTCTTTCAAAAGCCAAACGCAAATCGGCTAAGTGAGATTCAAAAGCATCCGATTTGACAACAATATCATCAATATAAACCTCAAGTATAACACCAAGTAAATCATGAAAAATTAAATTCATAGCCCTTTGATACGTGGCACCGGCATTTTTTAATCCAAAGGTCATCACTGTCCACTCAAATAAACCAAGAAAACCGGGACATCGAAAAGCCGTTTTGGACATGTCCTCTTCGGCCATAAAAATCTGGTTATACCCCGCATTACCATCAAGAAAGCTAATGACCTTATGTCCAGAAGCATCATTAATAAGCATATCGGCTATTGGCATGGGATACTCATCTTTAGGTGTAGCTCTATTCAAATCTCTGAAATCAATGCACACCCTCAACTTGCCAGAGCCTTTCTTCTCTACTGGTACAATGTTAGAAATCCACTCGGCATACCTGCAAGGTCTAATAAAATTAGCTTTAAGCAAACGACCGATCTCTTCCTTGATCCGGTCATACGTTTTTGGATTAAACTTTCTGGCCGATTGCTTGTATGGTCTAAAACCGGCCTTTATAGGTAACCGATGCTCCACTAGCTCTCGGCTTAAACCCGGCATCTCATGATATTCCCATGCAAAGCAACAAACATATTCTTTCAATAGCTCGATCAACTTAGCCTTATGATCGGCTCTTAAATTTTCGTTTACAAATGTCGGCCTAGGAATTGAACCATCTCCTATATCTATCTCTTCTAATGGATCGGCCGATGTAAAACCTTGTCCTAACTTATCCATGTCATCTAACTCCTCTATGGACTCATACATATCGTTCTCATTGGACCGATATTCTACAAGACGCTTTTGTAACCACTCTGAGTTAGGATCCATTTAAATACATCATACCTTGGAGCCGATTATCGCCAACCGGCTTTAAAGAAACGGGCACGAAACCACTTTTTGTGGCGCTAAGAAAATCATATTCTGATAAGTCACGCCCCGTCAAGCAAGTAGCATTGGGATGTTGCCAATCCACCGATGCATCGGCCAAAGCAACACAAGCCGAATTATCCGCATGAATGACTTCTACTTCATCATCAACCCATTGAATCAAAAACTGGTGCATAGTAGATGGCACGCATTGGTTCGCATGAACCCAATCGCGGCCTAATATCACATTGTAGTTACCTTGCACCTCGGCGACAAAGAATGCGGTAGCCAAAGTTTTGCTTCCCACCGTAAGCTCCACATACATCACACCTTTGGCTTCAGTTTTTGCTTTGCCTTCAAATCCATTAAGCACCATGTTGGTCTTTATTAACTCTTCATCACGCAGCCCCAATTTTTTGAAGACCGAATATGGCATAAGATTCACCACAGCACCACCATCGACAAGCATTCTAGCAACCGGCGATCCATTAATATGACCTTTAAGGAACAATGGCTTCAAGTGCGTCACCGGTTCTTTTGGCTTCTCGAATATAGCATTTTTAGGACCAAAATCTAGCTGAGCTACTTCCCCTTCTTCATCTATAGCACGAAATTCAGCGGGTAAGTAATACACCATATTAATATCCATACCTTCATGAACTGGTGTAGACTCATAATCAAGCATTTCATCTCCTTCCGCAAGCATGTCCACTGACTCCGAAATATCTTCAAGGGAAGAGGAAGTAGTAGGCAAAGTGGACGATGTAATAGTAGCCGCATCGTCCTCCGTTGGTGGTGTAGGTGTTGCTATGATCAATGCAGAAGCTGCAATGTTTTCCTTTTGCTTTGGCCTCCACACTTGTTTTGGGGGTACCATGGGACGGCTTTCATTGAATAATTTATCCCTTAGCTTTTCTGCTTCTTGTTCCTCCTTCTCATGACTCCTCATGCGCTGCAATCTCCTTTTTTGCGCCTTGGTCAAACCGGAAGGACACCACTTAGGCTGAGTATATTTTGGATCCCTCGACTTGGCCTTGCTTATGCTAGCTTCCTGATCATTAGCCATGGGGCCTTGCTGGACCGCAGCCACATCTTTATTAGAATCAGCCGGATTATCAACAATAATCGGCTCTTTGATTATCAATTCTTTAGTGCCTATCATAATAGTTTCACCACTAGCATTCTTCTCCTTTTGCTTGCTAGGCTCTGAAATTTCAGCACTTGGTGATTTGGCACGCCACACTTGCCGGTTGACCCTTTTTTGATTATCTTGCATTGGCCGATTGACACCATTGTTCAAACGGCCTCGTGTGGGATAAGAAAGTCTCTCATGAATGGGCCTCCTTGGTTCTGCCCAACCCGGATGAAAAGCATAAGGGGCCATTGGGGGCTGCCCCCATCCCCCATTGAAGCCTCCCATGTAGTATGGCGCATAGGGGGGCGGCACCATCCATGGTCCTGGTGCCCATGACCCATATGGCCTTGCGTGATGATGAGATTCTTCCCTCGGAGGTGATCTCGAGCGCTTCAAATTTGATGACCGGTTAGAGCTAGAACCGGCCGCTTGATTGGCATACTTGGACAACAGCATATCAAAAGTTGGCTTGATTCTCTTGCGCTGCACTTTAGCTTCATTCGTCTTCCACTTGCCAACCTCTGGACTCTTGGGCTTAACAAATTTGACATGAGTGTTCTCTTGCACTTGTGGTTGCCCCCCGAGTGTAGGATTCTTGATGGTGATTTTGATTATCTCCTTGCCACCGGGTTGCTTGTCAAGCACAACCTGTCTCCCCAAGACCTTGTCGCCCTCCTTGTCTTTCCTGGGCTCACCAACAATGACATTAGCTTTATTAGCAGATTCGGCAACCTCCGGCCGAATGAGTAGTTTCTTCCCCTCCAACTCCATGGTATTCATTGGAAAGGGCTGTTTATCAACTTGCATCTCAGAAAAGTTCAATCGTCCGTCATTAATGGCCGATTGTATCTGCCGTCGAAAAACATTGCAATCATTAGTAGCATGAGAAAAAGAATTATGATACTTGCAATAAGCGCGCCGTTTCAGCTCTTCAAACGGCGGTAAAGTATGAGATATTCTAATAATCTTAGCCTGCAGCAAAGCATCAAATATTCTATCACACTTAGCAATGTTAAAAGTAAACTTCATCTCTTCATCACGATTCTTATGAATCGGTTTCAGATCATTGCAAGTAAAGGGTTTGGCCTTAGACGGCCAAACAAATTCAGTAGCAAAAACATCACCCTCATCGTCCGAGTGATCACTATCATATTCCACCATATTCATCTTTGGACGATCGGTTTTGTATCTATGCACTTCTCTGAGGTCTTTGCTTCGGCTTTCCTGAGCCAAAGCCCTTTGTAAGACTTGGTTGATATTTAAGAACTCATACCCTTCTAGCTTTTCTCTAATGGGAGTCCTCAAACCACTCAGCACTAGGTCTGCTAAGTCTCTCTCGGTTATCACCAAACTAAAACACCGGTTTTTTGTTTCTCTGAATCTCTTGACGTAATCGGAGACCGATTCATCATGCTTCTGTTTAACCGATGTTAGATGTGACAACTTGAGTTCGTTGTCGCCGCTATAAAAGTGATCATGAAACTTCTGCTCTAGCTGCGACCAAACCCGAATGGAACCATGTGGTAAAGAAGAAAACCATGAAAATGCGGTACCAGTTAATGATAAAGGAAATAAACGCACTTTCAATTCATTCAATGAGCCTGCCTCACCCAATTGTGCTAAATATTGACTAACATGCTCCCATGTGGTTTTTGTGCCTTCTCCATTAAATTTAACAAAATTTGGAATTTTATATCCTGGAGGGCACTGGATGGCATCAAAGTACTCGGGGTACGGCTTTTGGTAAATCCGATTCCGAGGTAACTCAACTCCAAAATTCTCTCGAAGCATCTTAGCCATCTCCTCTCTAAGATTAGCTAGACCATCATCCATCGTGGACGATGAAGCTTGTGGCAGTGGCATAGGAGGAGTAGGGTTACTAGCTGTAGGTAGGAATTGTGGCATGTATGTCGACCCATAATTTAGTAGTGGTCGAGTGGTTGTAGCTGTAGGTAGGGTTTGGTTCGGCGTTGCCACCAACCTGGCATGCTTATAATAGGGTTGATGGGTGCAGTCACAAATCTGATTTGTTTGGGTAGGATAATAAGCCATCGGCACGGGAGGCGCCGATGCAATAGGTAAAGCCAGATTAGGGTTTTGCACACTAGCAGCTACACCATCATTACCACTAGACGATTGAGATGTATTCTTCTGAGCATTAGTATTTTCTATGAAAGTTTGATAGACTAGATTGTTACCATTAGCAATACGACTTTCAATCTCAGCCCACTGCTCAGGAGAAAAGGCAGTACTTACAGAGGGTTTAACCTGCTCGGCTTGAAGAGGAGGGAACTTGATTTCTTCAATCGGAGTGATGTTGCCTTGGCGATCCTTCTTGAACTTTGCAAGGAACTCTTGCAAGTCCTTCTCCTCGCGCGCCTTCTTGTACTCCTCATAGACTTGGCGATGATCGGCCGATATCTCATCAAGACTGGGCTTAATGATATTATCGGCGTCTACCTCAGATGGCTTGGGAAGATCAGACATGGTGGATGATAAGGATTGATCTTGATTCCCCAGTGGAGTCGCCAAAAAGTGTGTTCGCACACGAACACGTCACGTGTACCCTCGACGCCGGGGGTGATGCACCGCAGCTCACATTGAAGGAGTCTCACCGGAAGCACGATTCGCAAGTCGACCGGCGAGAGCTTTTGAGGACCCGAAACCCTACACTCCCGGGAGGGACCCCGTGGGGGAGTGCAGCGACTATGGGCTGCCCTAGGTCGGTCAAGCCGCCCCTAGAGCCTCGCGGTCCGCAGCTCTCCAACACGAAGAACAACGAAGGACGAGGGAGCAAAAACGAGGGAGGGACAAGACGTAGATGAAAAAGCTGTAGATGTGTTTGCGATTGTGTGTTGTTCAATCGGCCGTCACCCCCAACATATATAAGAGGCGGCTGGACTTCCCGTACAAGAAAATGATTCATCTAGTCTTTCCTTACAATAAAATTGCATCAATTCACGTCCAAAACCCTAGTCAAATTCGGACTGATTTTATCCAAACTTTCCAAAACGGTTCGGTTTACAACCTGGCTGCACCTTGCGGGTCATGTTTGAGGCAGTAAACGACCTCGGATGGAAACGAGTCCAAAAGCAATTTTGACCGTTTCGACGAGACGAAAAACTTTCATGTTGAACAATTTTTATCAGAGGTCATCTTGAGGGTCAAATAGCTCGCGCAAAACGGACTGTGACGCAAAACATCCGTCCCTTGCGCTACCCATCAGACATGGCGTTTGATGGGGCGCGCCACACTTCGCCTCCTGGCAGGGCTACATTCCGATGGCTCTAACTTTTGCATACGAATTCGGATTTGAACGATTTTTATATCAAAATCGATCGTTTCGACGAGACGAAGACAATCCGTGTAGATCATTTTTCCATACGAGGCTGTCTTGAGGGCGTAATGAGCCGAATAGTATTTTGAATACAAAATCTCAGTATTTCAAACACAACTTCGGCCTTCGAGATGAGATCGGATGGCGATGACCCAAACTTCAAAGATGTTTATATCGACAATACGGAACTTTTTTATGTAGATCACTTCTTCATTTGAGGACATATTAATTAAGTTCTTGACCGTGCCAAAATCTGGTGTCAACAGTAGTCCCTGATTGATTTGATTTTTTTTCTTTGCAACATTCTGGACGTTTTATACTCTGAACTTAATAACAGGCAAAGAACGTTGAGTTGCTCTTTGCTGTGACACGGATGATTAACAGGTCAAATGGATGACTTTGCCTATTCGACCGACCCCTGAATCATGGAGCACCATCTTGACTCAACGCAGGAGCCATCCCCTCCCACTCATCTGGTCTAGATCGACCTGGGGATTCTGGTTCTGGGGCAACAACTGGACGACCCATCATCCCATGAAGTCAATGGAACTGGTCCTGGGTATATATTTCAAAATGAAGCCTACATGATCAATCGGTTTCTTCCTTGCAAATTACCCAAATCCATCACAGCCAGTCTTGACTCTGCAGCTAGCACATTTTTTTCAAAAGGAGGAGGACCCCCAGCCTCTGCATCTGGACGATGCATACGGCTACTTTATTAATTATTCTCACAAGACCTTATAAAGTCATACAACAATAAGACTAAAGCTACCGTCTAAGCAACAACTGTCGCTACACCTATCCAATTGATGAAGGGACGCTGATAGCCTGGACCTAATACCAAACAGACATCGCAGTCAGACCTAACATCTAAGACCTGAGGTCCCAACCAGGACGCCTGTCGGGTATGGGCACCCACTAGTCCGGCGTGCTCCTCAACCAGGACGCCTGCCGGGTATGAAGCTGGCGCAACCACTTGCCACCAATCCATCTTCAGAGTTGTACTGATGCATCAACCTTACCCGGTCTAGCTGCCGCTGACGCCACCACGATGCCAGACAGTGTCGACCTCCTGCGCGTGTCCATCACCACACATCTGACGCCAAGCCTCCGCTGCTCCATGCCGCTAAGAGCCGCTGCCATGAATATGTAGAACGAAACACCGCTCCACCGAAGAAGCCATCCGTTGGTCCCTCGAGCCCGAGTGTATCTCCAAGAATGCCGCCCCCAAGGGGGTAACGACACATGAATGCCGCCGTCATCCGATCAATTGATCTAGGGTTCTCCGGAGGTATTGGGTGGGTGTGGGATTTGTACCTCGATGATGCCTTCATGAAGGAAACGATGATAAGGGCATCGTCATCACCGGCTTCGGCTAACGACCGAAAACCAGATTTTCACCCGGATCTGTCCCAAGGAATTCACCCGACAACCTGTGCACCGTCTCGACCGCCTTCAAAGCCCCGATCTAGCCACCTAGATCCGGTGACCAACCGCAACAGCAGTGCCACCGTAGGAGTCCTGGCGCACCTGCCACTGCCAAAGTGTGCCTCCAGTGGAGCCTGGGAGGAGGGCTCCCACCCCACCTCGCCAAACCGCGAGAGCCGCCGAGATGGATCCCGTGCGCTCGTCACTGTCTCTGATCCGAACCAGTCTGCAACCAGATCGCCATCACAGATCCGCCTTGAACAGGGACTGCACCACGCCATGCCGCCGCGGGAAGCCCGAGCTTCACCCGCCACCACCATCCAGAGCCGCCGCCCTGGGATCCAGACAGAACATCGCCGCTGCCACCGGCTTTGTTCCGCCGCCGCCGACCGGCCACTGCGACCTCCGCCACCATGCCGCCGACGGATCTGGGCGAGGATATCCATCCTCCCCGAGGGCACACGCCGCAGCCTCTTCTCCGCGTACCTCCGGTCGCACGGGAAGCCGCCGTGGCCGCGTGCCCACCCCTCGCTGGATGCCGCGCACGTGCCGCCCCGCCCCGGCGAAGGCCGCCGCCACGAGGAGACCTGCACGCAGTCGCCACACGACAAGACGGCGACCCATCTGCAGCCGTGCCATCAGGCCCGCCTCCGTCAAGATCGTCGCCGCCGCGTCGCCAGGATCCACGCGCCCCGGCGCCTCCGCCCGGCCTGGCCGCCCCCGCAGGCCATGGACGCAAGGAGGGGAGAAGCCCCCCCCCCCCCCCCCCCCCCCCCCCAGCCACCGCGGGGGGCTTTGCCCCGGCGGCTCTCATTTCTTTTTTCTTGGGTGAAGGTATATCTCTCATTTCATTAGTGCGCTTGTTGACTAGCTCTCAGACTCCCGTGTTGAATTGGGCTCCTGGGATCCGCGAACACGTGAACAGATACACTACCATAGTTTTACATTAGCTCGAAGAAAGTACCAATCGATACATGGAGTACCGTGAAATGCACTGCTGTACGTATTACAGTAGTTTCTTGGCAATTAGCAATGTGCACCTACGTACTCCTACTTACTTTAGTTGAAGGATCGACTAACCGCGTAAATCGAGATGCAGGAAGGTTCGAAGAAAGCATCCAACGGAGAGGTTCAACACACGCGACACAAGTATCAAAGTCAAACTCAAATCACACATAGTACCACTTACCCCTGTTTCTTCTCGGGGCGAATCACACATTCCTTTGGCTTAAATTTCATTAATCTGGTCGAGAAGTTGACGTCTTTCCCATTAACTAGAGATCGTGCCGGCTGTTTCTTATGTATGCTTAGGCCTCGTACAATGTAAGATGTTTAGTGGAGGTGTTTAAAAAAACGGTGTTTTCTTAAGCATCAATGCTTATTTGTAGAGGATAGACTTTTAATTTGGCATCTCTTTTGTAGGAGTAAAACACTGATGCTTAAGAAAAACATGATTTGTTTTACTAAACACATCTCTAAGCAACTTGCATGAAGATCAACAGACCGTGGGTTGTTCCCCTCTCGAGTCGCTCCCGCGAGCGACCGGAGGGCATCCCTAGCACCGCTGGCAGCGACCCCTCCTCCCACCTCAACCCCTTGGCGTCGGCGGCGGCGGGATCTCCTCTCCCCTCAGCTGTTGGAGGCTGGCACGGGCGGGCGTTCTCTAGCTGGTGGTGGCGCGGGGACGGCCGGGGGGGGGGGGGTGCGTGCTACATGCCTCCTGCTGTGCCTGGATGCAGCGTGGGGGGCCGTGCGGGGCGCATCTGGGGTGGTCGTGTGGTCTCGATCTGGTACGGCCAGATCTGGCCGGCCACTCCTCGATGGCGCGTAGCTCTTCTCCAACGATGGCGGCCAAACTTGGCTAGGCATCCCCTCTAGTGGCAGGTTCTGGTTTCGATTGGGGCTCTTCGTGGCTTCGAGTTGGTTGGCACGGTGGTTGCACAGGTCGTTGGCGTCGTCGCGGCACGACGGTTGGCGGTCGATTGCAGGGTGTGGGTGGTGGTGGCGCCTCCCTTCTTCCGGGCGCGGCCAACGAGATGGCCAGGACTTGGGACTCGTGCTTGGGAGGATCAGATTTGGGCCCTAGGCGAGTCGGAGCTCCCGCTCTGGGTAGGCGATGGTGGGCCCGGTCCGGGTGGTGCCCTTAGCGAAGAGGCATCAGCTAGTTTGTAGGTGGCTCGTTTCGACCTTCGGTACCTCTCATCGTCGTCTGGTCACTACCTTCGTCGAAGGGTTGGCCCTCCCCCGGCTGCGGTCCATCGCTCGTCTCGCGCCCGGCAGCAGGACCGAGTTCGTCTCGCGCCCGGTAGCAGGATCGACCCCGTCTCGTACCCGTTAGCAGGATCAAGCTCGTCTCGCGCCCGGTGCCGCAGGACGGGTCGACGGAGGTTGATTTTGTCCGGCCTATTGGGTTCCGGCGATGGGGGCCGCCTAGTATCTTTGGTTGGGGTAGTGGTGTGTCTCGGGTGAGCTGGTGTCAAGGTCTTGGATGCGGGGGCGGCAGCCCTGGTGGTGGGTTCCGCGGTGCTCATGGGCAGAGCCCGTGGCTTGGTGCTGCCCGGTGGCAATGGTCAAGTCGGCGGCGTGGTTGCCGGGGTGTGGCGTTTGGTAGCGGTGAGTGTTGGCCGAGGTGAAAACATGATCTATCTTCGGATGGACCGGTGGCGACGAAGCATGTTCCCATCTTGAAGGCTTCGTTGCTACTCTCATTGCCCGTCATGTTGCTCCAGGGGAAACTCTGATTCTCTGGTCGGGCGGTGGCGGCACTCTGGTGCTGCAACCTTCCTGAAGGCGCCGCCTTGGAACACACGGTTCGTCGTATGCGGCTTCATCTCTTCGCGGTGGCGTGTTCATGGTTGAGAACTCCAGTTGCTCTTGTAGTACTAGAGATGGTACTGTTGCTACGCTTAGCGCCTATATATCCTTCCTTGGGTGTGTGCGTGTGTTGTGATGGCATGCGTTGTACTTGAACCGTGGATGGTCGTTGTTTTATATATAAAGCGGGGTGAAAGCCTTTTTTCGTAAGCAACTTGCGTTGTACAAGGCCTTAGAAGCAGTTGGCGGCCTTTGGCGAGGTAGTGTTGGGCGTGACCGGATCTAGCCGCTGCTCGAGGTGGTGGTGGTGGAGCAGTGGATTCCGGATCTAGTCGGGATGGGGTGGAAGGTGGCGATGGTCATTAGCCATGGCGGGTTGGTGCAGTTCGACGGTGACTCATCGAACTGCGGACGACGGCGCACAAGAGAAGTTGGTGGCAGCACGACAGTGTGGGTGGAGTCGGGAGGGAGAAAAGACGGAAAGGCGAAGAAGAGAGGAGGATGGCGCGAGAGGTGCTCATCGACAGCGACCGGTGGCGATTAGGATCTGCGTCCGATTTGATTCAGTATGGTTTATACGGTTTATGGTTTATATGTTTTTTATACTTTGGTTCATACAATTTTACACATAAATATGGTTTGGGTTCGGTAATAACGATTTATTTTCGATTCGGTTTCTATAATAACTAAGGTTTACGCGAATTTTTAAGTCAACACGTAACTTTTCCCCGTGTAAATACATGATATATATCATAATGAGGAACAAGCAATTAGAAATGAATAAAGAAGGGAATCACGTAAACTGAAGCACTAAATGGACTAAAAAGTATTGTCCTATGGCAGTCCATTACGCTTTTGAACCCAAAAAAAGATCTCAATTTTGAAGGAAATATGCCCTAGAGGCAATAATAAAGTTATTATTTATTTCCTTATTTCATGATAAATGTTTATTATTCATGCTAGAATTGTATTAACCAGAAACATAATACATGTGTGAATACATAGACAAACATAGTGTCACTAGTATGCCTCTACTTGACTAGTTCGTTGATCAAAGATGGTTATGTTTCCTAACCATAAACATGTGTTGTCATTTGATTAATGGGATCACATCATTAGGAGAATGTTGTGATTGACTTGACCCATTCCATTAGCTTAGCACCTGATCGTTTAGTATGTTGCTATTGCTTTCTTCATGACTTATACATGTTCCTGTAACTATGAGATTATGCAACTCCCGTTTACCGGAGGAACACTTTGTGTTCTACCAAACGTCATAACGTAACTGGGTGATTATAAAGGAGTACTACAGGTGTCTCCAAAGGTACATGTTGGGTTGGCGTATTTCGAGATTAGGTTTTGTCACTCCGATTGTCGGAGAGGTATCTCTGGGCCCTCTCGGTAATGCACATCACTATAAGCCTTGCAAGCAATGTAGCTAATGAGTTAGTTACGGAATGATGCATTACGGAACGAGTAAAGAGACTTGCCGGTAACGAGATTGAACTAGGTATTGGATACCGACGATCGAATCTCGGGCAAGTAACATACCGGTGACAAAGGGGACAACGTATGTTGTTATGCGGTTTGACCGATAAAGATCTTCGTAGAATATGTAGGAGCCAATATGGGCATCCAGGTTCCGCTATTGGTTATTGACCGAGAATAGTTTTAGGTCATGTCTACATAGTTCTCGAACCCGTAGGGTCCGCACGCTTAATGTTACGATGACAGTTTTATTATGAGTTTATAAGTTTTGATGTACCGAAGGTTTTTCGGAGTCCCGGATGTGATCACGGACATGACGAGGAGTCTCAAAATGGTTGAGACATAAAGATTGATATATTGGATGACTATATTCGGACACCGGAAGTGTTCCGGGTGTTTTCGGAGAAAAACTGGAGTACCGAAGGGTTACCGGAACCCCCCGGGAAGTAATGGGCCTTAATGGGCCCTAGTGGAGAGAGAGAGGGGCCGGCCAGGGCAAGAGGCGCGCCCCCTCCCCTTGAGTCCGAATAGGACAAGGAAGGAGGGGGCGGCGCCCCCCTTGCCTTCCCCCTCTCCCACTCCTTCCTTCCCCCTCCTTCTTGGAATAGGAAAGGGAGGGGGCAAACCTACTTGGAGTAGGTTTCCCCCTCCTAGGGTGCGCCTCCCCTTAGGCCGGCCCCCTCCTCTCCCCCTTTATATACGGGGGAGGGGGTCACCCCATAGACACACAAGTTGATCTACGGATCGTTCCTTAGCCGTGTGCGGTGCCCCCCTCCACCATATTCCACCTCGGTCATATTGTCGCGGAGTTTAGGCGAAGCCCTGCGCCGGTAGAACATCATCATCGTCACCACGCCGTCGTGCTGACGGAACTCATCCCCGACGCTTAGCTGGATTGGAGCCCGGGGAACGTCATCGAGCTGAACGTGTGCTGAACACGGAGGTGCCGTACGTTCGGTGCTTGGATCGGTCGATTCGTGAAGACGTACGACTACATCAACTGCATTGTCATAACGCTTCCGCTTAACGGTCTACAAGGGTACATAGACAACACTCTCCCCTCTCGTTGCTATGCCATCACCATGATCTTGCATGTGCGTAGGAAATTTTTGAAATTACTACGTTACCCAACAATGGTATCAGAGCCTAGGTTTTATGCGTTGATGTTATATGCACGAGTAGAACACAAGTGAGTTGTGGGCGATACAAGTCATACTGCTTACCAGCATGTCATACTTTGGTTCGGCGGTATTGTTGGATGAAGCGGCCCGGACCGACATTACGCATACGCTTACGCGAGACTGGTTTTACCGCCATGCTTTGCACACAGGTGACTAGCGGGTGTCAGTTTCTCTAACTTTAGTTGAATCGAGTGTGGCTACGCCTGGTCCTTGAGAAGGTTAAAACAGCACCAACTTGACGAACTATCGTTGTGGTTTTGATGCGTAGGTAAGAACGGTTCTTGCTCAGCCCGTAGCATCCACGTAAAACTTGCAACAACAAAGTAGAGGACGTCTAACTTGTTTTTGCAGGGCATGTTGTGATGTGATATGGTCAAGACGTGATGAGATATAAGTTGTTGTATGAGATGATCATGTTTTGGTGAAGTTATCGGCAACTGGCAGAAGCTCTATGGTTGTCTCTTTGTTGCATAAGATGCAAGTGCCAAATAATTGCTTTACTTTATCTCTATGCGATAGCAATAGTTGCAAGAGCAATAGTTGGCGAGACGACCATGTGACGACACATTGATATAGATCAAGATGATGAAGATCATGGTGTCGTGCCGGTGACGATAGAGATCATGACAGTACTTTGGAGATGGAGATCAAAGGCGCAAGATGATCATGGCCATATCATGTCACATATTTTGATTGCATATGATGTTTATCTGTTATATATCTTATTCTGTTTTGGTTGACGGTAGCATTATAAGATGATCTCTCACTAAAAATTATCAAGAAGTGTTCTCCCTGAGTATGCATCGTTGCCAAAGTTCGTCGTGCCCAGATACCGCGTGATGATCGGGTGTGATAAGCTCTACGTCCATCTACAACGGGTGCAAGCCAGTTTTGCACACGCGGAATACTCAGGTTAAACTTGACGAGCCTAGCATATGCAGATATGGCCTCGGAACACGGAGACCGAAAGGTCGAGCATGAATCATATAGTAGATATGATCAACATAATGATGTTCACCATTGAAAGCTACTCCATTTCACGTGATGATCGGTTATGGTTTAGTTGATTTGGATCACGTGATCACTTAGAGGATTAGAGGGATGTCTTTGTAAGTGGGAGTTCTTAAGTAATATGATTATTGAACTTAAATTTATCATGAACTTAGTCCTGGTAGTATTTTGCAAATTATGCTATAGATCAATAGCTTGCGTTGTTGCTTTCATATGTTTATTTTGATATGTTCCTAGAGAAAATTGTATTGAAAGATGTTAGTAGCAATGATGCGGATTGGATCCGTGATCTGAGGTTTATCCTCATTGCTGCACAGAAGAATTATGTCCTTGATGCACCGCTAGGTGACAGACCTATTGCAGGAGAAGATGCAGACGTTATGAACGTTTGGCTAGCTCAATATGATGACTACTTGATAGTTTAGTGCACCATGCTTAACGACTTAGAATCGGGACTTCAAAGACGTTTTGAACGTCGTGGACCATATGAGATGTTCCAGGAATTGAAGTTAATATTTCAAGCAAATACCCGAGTTGAGAGATATGAAGTCTCCAACAAGTTCTATTGCAAAAAGATGGAGGAGAATCGCTCAACTAGTGAGCATGTGCTCAGATTGTCTGAGTACTTCAATCGCTTGAATCAAGTGGGAGTTAATCTTCCAGATAAGATAGTGATTGACAGAATTCTCTAGTCACCATCACCAAGTTAGTAGAACTTTGTGATGGACTACAGTATGCAAGGGATGACGAAAACGATTCCCGAGCTCTTCGTGATGTTGAAATCGACGAAGGTAGAAATCAAGAAAGAGCATCAAGTGTTGATGATTGACAAGACCACTAGTTTCAAGAAAAGGGCAAAGGGAAAGAAAGGGAACTTCAAGCAGAATGGCAAGCAAGTTGTCACTCCCGCGAAGAAGCCCAAAGCTGAACCTAAAGCCTGAAACTGAGTACTTCTACTGCAAAGGAAATGGTCACTGGAAGTGGAACTACTCCAAATATTTGGTGGATAAGAAGGATGGCAAAGTGAACAAGGGTATATTTGATATACAGGTTATTGATGTGTGCTTTACTAGTGTTTATAGTAGCCCCTGAGTATTTGATACTCATTCGGTTGCTAAGATTAGTAACTCGAAACAGGAGTTACAGAATAAACAAAGACTAGTTGAAGGGGAAGTGACGATGAGTGTTGGAAGTAGTTCCAAGATTGATATGATCATCATCGCACACTTCCTATACTTTCGGGATTAGTGTTAAACCTAAATAAATGTTATTTGGTGTTTGCGTTGAGCATGAATATGATTTGATCATGTTTATTGCAATACAGTTATTCGTTTAAAATCAGAGAATAATTGTTGTTCTGTTTAAATGAATAAAACCTTCAATGGTCATACACCCAATGAAAATAGTTTGTTGGATCTCGATCGTAGTGATACACATATTCATAATATTGATGCCAAAAGATGCAAAGTTAATAATGATAGTGCAACTTATTTGTGGCACTGCCGTTTGGGTCATATCGGTATAAAGCGCATGAAGGAACTCCATGCTGATGGGTTTTTGGAATCACTTGATTATGAATCATTTGATGCTTGCGAACCGTGCCTTTTGGGCAAGATGACTGAAACTCCATTGTTCGGAACAATGGAACGAGATACTGACTTGTTGGAAATAATACATACCGATGTATGCGGTCCAATGAGTGTTGATGCTCGTGGTAGGTATCGTTATTTTCTGACCTTCACAAGATGATTTGAGCAGATATGAGTATATCTACTTGATGAAACATAAGTCTGAAATAGTTGAAAGGTTCAAAGAATTTCAGAGTGAAGTTGAAAATCATCGTAACAAGAAAATAAAATTTCTACGATCTGATCGTGGAGGAGAATATTTGAGTTACGAGTTTGGTCTACATTTGAAACAATGCGGAATAGTTTCGCAACTCACGCCACCCGGAACACCACAGCGTAATGGTGTGTCCGAACGTCATAACCGTACTTTATTGGATATTGTACAATCTATGATGTCTCTTATCGGTTTTACCACTATCGTTTGGGGTTGTGCATTAGAGACAACTGCATTCACGTTTAAAAGGGCACCATCTAAATCCGTTTGAGACGACACCGTATGAACTATGGTTTAGCAGTAAACCTAAGCTGTCGTTTCTTAAAGTTTGGAGTTGCGATGCTTATATGAAAAAGTTTCAACCTGATAAGCTTGAACCCAAATCGGAGGAGTGCGTCTTCATAGAATACCCAAAGGAAACTATTGGGTACTCCTTCTATCACAAATCCAAAGTCAAAACATTCGTTGCTAAGAATGGATCCTTTCTAGAGAAGGAGTTTCTCTCAAAAGAAGTGAGTGGGAGGAAAGTAGAACTTGATGAGGTAATTGTACCTACTCCCTTATTTGAAAGTAGTTCATCACAGAAATCTATTCATGTGACTACTACACCAATTAGTGAGGAAGTTAATGATGATGATCATGAAACTTCAGATTAAGTTACTACAGAACCTCGTAGGTCTTCCAGAGTAAGATCCGCACCAGAGTGGTACAGTAATCCTGTTCTGGAAGTTATGTTACTAGACCATGATGAACCTACGAACTATGAAGAAGCGATGGTGAGCCCGGATTCCGCAAAATGGCTTGAGGCCATGAGATCTGAGATAAGATCCATGTATGAAAACAAAGTATGGACTTTGATTGACTTGCCCAATGATCGGCGAGACATTGAGATTAAATGGATCTTCAAGAGGAAGACGGACACTGATAGTAGTGTTACTATCTACTAAGCTCGACTTGTTGCAAAAGGTTTTCAACAAGTTCAAGGTGTTGAATACGATGAGATTTTCTCACTCGTATCGAAGCTTAAGTCTGTCTGAATCATGTTAGCAATTGCCACATTTTATGAAATCTGGCAAATGGATGTCAAAACTGCATTCCTTAATCGATTTTTTAAAAAAGAGTTGTATATGATGCAACCAGAAGGTTTTGTCGATCCGAAAGGTGCTAACAAAATGTGCAAGCTCCAGTGATCCATCAATGGACTGGTGCAAGCATCTCGGAGTTGGAATATGCGCTTTGATAAGTTGATCAAAGCATATAGTTTTAATACAGACTTGCGGTGAAGCCTGTATTTACAAGAAAGTGAGTGGGAGCACTACAACATTTCTGATAAGTATATGTGAATGACATATTGTTGATCGGAAATAATGTAGAATTTTTTCTGGAAAGCATAAAGGAGTGTTTGAAAGGAGTTTTTCAAAGAAAGACCTTGGTGAAGCTGCTTACACATTGAGCATCAAGATCTATAGAGATAGATCAAGATGCTTGATAAGATTTTTCAATGAGTACATACCTTGACAAAATTTTGAAGTAGTTCAAAATGGAACAATCAAAGAAAGAGTTCTTGCCTGTGTTGCAAGGTGTGAAGTTGAGTAAGACTCAAAACCCGACCATGGCAGAAAATAGAAAAGAATGAACAGTCATTCCCTATGCCTCAGTCATAGGTTCTATAAAGTATGCTATGTTGTGTACTAGACCTATTGTATACCTTGCTCTGAGTTTAGCAAAGGAATACAATTTTGATCTAAAAGTAGATCACTAGAACAGCGGTCAAGAATATCCTTAGTGAGGACTAAGGAGATGTTTCTCGATTATGGAGGTGATAAAAGAGCCAGTCGTAAAAAGTTACAATGATGCAAGCTTTTACACCAATCCAGATGACTCTAAGTCTCAATCTGGATATATATTGAAAGTGGGAGCAATTAGCTAGAGTAGCTCCGTGCAGAGCATTGTGGACATAGAATATTTCCAAAATACATATGGCTCTGAATGTGACAGACCCGTTGACTAAACTTCTCTCATGAGCAAAACATGATCATACCTTAGTACTCTTTGGGTGTTAATCACATAGCCATGTGAACTAGATTATTGACTCTAGTAAACCCTTTGGGCGTTGATCACATGACGATGTGAACTATGGGTATTAATCACATACAGATGTGAATATTGGTGTTAAATCACATGGTGATGTGAACTAGATTATTGACTCTAGTGCAAGTGGGAGACTGAAGGAAATATGTCCTAGAGGCAATAATAAAGTTATTATTTATTTCCTTATTTCATGATAAATGTTTATTATTCATGCTAGAATTGTATTAACCGGAAACATAATACATGTGTGAATACATAGACAAACATAGTGTCACTAGTATGCCTCTACTTGACTAGTTCATTGATCAAAGATGGTTATGTTTCCTAACCATAGACATGTGTTGTCATTTGATTAATGGGATCACATCATTAGGAGAATGTTGTGATTGACTTGACCCATTCCATTAGCTTAGCACCCGATCGTTTAGTATGTTGCTATTGCTTTCTTCATGACTTATACATGTTCCTGTAACTATGAGATTATGCAACTCCCGTTTACCGGAGGAACACTTTGTGTGCTACCAAACGTCACAACGTAACTGGGTGATTATAAAGGAGTACTACAGGTGTCTCCGAAGGTACATGTTGGGTTGGCATATTTCGAGATTAGGTTTTGTCACTCCGATTGTTGGAGAGGTATCTCTGGGCCCTCTCGGTAATGCACATCACTATAAGCCTTGCAAGTAATGTAGCTAATGAGTTAGTTACGGAATGATGCATTACGGAACGAGTAAAGAGACTTGCCGGTAACGAGATTGAACTAGGTATTGGATACCGACGATCGAATCTCGGGCAAGTAACATACCGGTGACAAAGGGAACAACGTATGTTGTTATGCCGTTTGACCGATAAAGATCTTCGTAGAATATGTAGGAGCCAATATGGGCATCCAGGTTCCGCTATTGGTTATTGACCGAGAATAGTTCTAGGTCATGTCTACATAGTTCTCGAACCCGTAGGGTCCGCACGCTTAACGTTACGATGACAGTTTTATTATGAGTTTATAATTTTTGATGTACCGAAGGTTGTTCGGAGTTCCGGATGTGATCACGGACATGACGAGGAGTCTCTAAATGGTCGAGACATAAAGATTGATATATTGGATGACTATATTCGGACACCGGAAGTGTTCCGGGTGTTTTCGGAGAAAAACCGGAGTACCGGAGGGTTACCGGAACCCCCCCGGGAAGTAATGGGCCTTGATGGGCCCTAGTGGAGAGAGAGAGGGGCCGGCCAGGGCAAGAGGCGCGCCCCCTCCCCTTGAGTCCGAATAGGACAAGGAAGGGGGGAGGGGGCGGCGCCCCCCTTGCCTTCCCCCTCTCCCACTCCTTCCTTCCCCCTCCTTGGAATAGGAAAGGGAGGGGGCAAACCTACTTGGAGTAGGTTTCCCCCTCCTAGGGCGCGCCTCCCCTTAGGCCGGCCCCCTCCTCCTCTCCCCCTTTAGATACAGGGGAGGGGGTCACCCCATAGACACACAAGTTGATCTACGGATCGTTCCTTAGCCGTGTGCGGTGCCCCCCTCCACCATATTCCACCTCGGTCATATCGTCGCGGAGTTTAGGCGAAGCCCTGCGTCGGTAGAACATCATCATCGTCATCACGCCGTCATGCTGATGGAACTCATCCCCGACGCTTAGCTGTAATGGAGCCCGGGGAACGTCATCGAGCTGAACGTGTGCTGAACACGGAGGTGCCGTACGTTCGGTGCTTGGATCGGTCGATTCGTGAAGACGTACGACTACATCAACCGCTTTGTCATAACGCTTCCGCTTAATGGTCTACGGGGGTACGTAGACAACACTCTCCCCTCTCGTTGCTATGCCATCACCATGATCTTGCATGTGCGTAGGAAATTTTTGAAATTACTACGTTACCCAACAAATTTCGGTTAATTCCGTTTAACCATATGGTTTTTGGTTTCTAACAAAAAAACTAAATGCAAATGGTTTTTAGATTTTAATACTAAAGCTGAAACCGAAACTGAAACATAAAAACCAAATTTATGGTTCGGTTTGATTTTTTGTGTTTAGTTTTTGGTTTTCAGTTCGTTTTTTCACATCATGAGGTGGCGGGGTCACGCGAGCTGAGTGTCCTTTGCGATGAGCCTTCAAACGAAGTGTGAGAGAGAGAGGATGACCTGTCAATTGAGGGTCTTCTTTGCCATGTCGGCATGGGACGGTCAAAATGAAGATGAGTCAGCATCAAGATCAGGTCAGACAAGAGGAGGGACGGAACTTGCCCACTTTCATCAGTTGGGATGCAAGTTCACCCGTTTTGATGTTAAGAGGCTAATTAGACTTCAGCAAGAGTTGGGAGCTGAAAAATATACTTTTTATTATGTGTTGATGTGGAAACATTCTCTCCCTCACATATTGGTCATCATGGGCCCATCAACCATGGCCGACCACATGCGAGTTCATCAAGATTTATTTGGCACGTTGGCTTTGATACCACTTGTTACACAACCCTGCGTCCACTAGCCAGTGTTCTCGACCCATATATACAAACCAGACTCAATTAAAGAGGAACATGGACAGATGAGGCCTTATACAATGCAAGCTATTTAGGGGAGGTGCTTAGTTAGGCGTCTCTCCTGTAGAAATAGGCATCGGTGATTCATAAAAACCCAGTTTATTTTTCTAAACACCTTCCTAAGCACCAAGCATTGTACAAGCCTACAAGGTCTGAGAGGGTACGAAAGACCAGCCTCATAGAAAGGGAAATCCTCGTTCTAACTCCTGAGTCGTGCGGTGGCTTTATAATATAAAGCGAGGCGAAAGCCTTTTTCGGTAACTCCTGAGTCGTGTTGTGCTTCGTCCCAAGAAATACCACGCGAAACGAGAAGAGTGGGTCGAAAAATCTAAAACTTAGGGCGCCTTGCTTTTCGACGGCCTTTTGGTCCCTTGGAATCCGCCGCCTGGCGTGAGTTCCTTGACTGTGTTCTCCACGAGCCAATGGTGGATGGTGGCCCTAACCTGGTGCGCTGGCGCCTTGAGCCTTCGGGTCAATTCTCCACCAAGTCGCTATACCTGGCCATTGCCCCATCTTCCCCCCTACCCCTATCGATGGTGTGGTCCATCCGCCTGCCCCTGAAGATCCGTATCTTCATGTGGCAATAGATTCGCGGTCGGGTCCCGTTCGGGGTGGAGGTGCGCAAGCGAAATGGCCCGGGTACTGGCATCTGCCCGCTCTGCGGGGTCCCCGAAGACTCAAACCACATTTTCTTCTCCTGCGTGTCCGCCCAGTTCCTCTGGAGCTGTTTTCGTGAAGCGGTCGGTGGAAATTGGTGCCACACCAACTTCCCGGACTTATTTGCTGAACTCCAGATGGCCCCCGTGACTTCTCGCCACATTAGGTGGCTTGATGAAATGATCTAGATGGCGACTAGAGGGGGGGGTGAATAGGAGTTTTAAAACTTTTACGGATTTGGCTTTATCCTAATGCGGAATTAAACTAACGGATACTTTTCAAGCACAAATCCCAAAAATGCTAGGCTCAACTAAGTGCACCAACAACCTATGCTAAACAAGATAGGAAATTAAGCAAACTAGCAAGCACAAACTATATCACAAGATATGGAAATGAAGGAACAACTAAGCAATTCAACTATCACAAGATATATCAATATGGGCAAGTATGAATTGCGGAAAGTAAAGGGTGTGGGTATGAGATAACCACAAGTGAGTCGGGGACGCGGATTTATCCCGAAGTTCACACTCGTGAGAGTGCTAATCTCCATTAGAGCGGTGCCGTAGCCAAAGCTCCGGGGCGTCACCAAGTGACTCACCGTATTCTCCCTTTTGAGTCACCCCCAACGGATGAGCCTCGATTCACTCGGGGTTGGTCTTGAAGGCGACCACCACACCTTTACAAACCTCTCCGGAGCACACCACAACCACGAAAGCTTCCGGAGGAACTTGGCCACCTAGGCCACTTGAACACCCTTCCTCGGAGCACACCACAAAAGGAAGCTTCCGGGAGAACCTTGGCCACATAGGCCTCTTCACAATCTTCTCAATATATCACCAAACCGTCTAGGAGGCGAAGCCTCCAAGAGTAATAAACTCACGGGCTCTCACACGAACAAATCGATGCGGGGAGCTCAAACCAATGCAACAAATGCAATGCAAGGTCAAGCGACAAATGCTCAACTCACTCTCTCAATCTCACAAGATGCAACTCAAGAAAGTGGGAGATTGAAGAGAGGGGATGCAATGGAGGAAATCAACAAATGACTCCAAGATCCATCCACAAATCACCCTTCACTTAGAAGGGAGATAGGGGTTTGGGAGATGTGGTAAGAGGCTCAAAATGATGTTTAGAATGTGAATGAACAACCCCCAAACCGGAGGGGGGGAAGGGCTCTTTTATAGCCAACTTCCAAAACTAGCCGTTGGGGCTCCAACGGACACTTCCTGGACACCCCGTGCCCATGGGAGTTTAGACCCCGTGCCCACGGGGTCCCATGCGCACGGTACAGGCCCGTGTGCACGGGGGCCCCGTGCCCACGGGGGTCAAAAACCCCGTGTCCACGGGGTACCCAGAACAGCCTGCAGCAGCCCACTAAAACAGCGATAACTTTGGCATACGGACTCCGAATTCGATGATCTTGGGCTTGTTTTGAAGCTATGGAAAAGCCCAAGGTCCTCACATAGAGAACCACCCAAGATCAACAATAAATAATGATGCAAGTAATGCAAAGGTTTGAGCTCTCTACATGCGACATGATCAAGCTACTTGCCCGAGAGTCCCTCTTGATAGTACGGCTATCAAACCTATAATCCGGTCTCCCTCCAAGCACCATGAGACCGGAAAAACTAGAAAACCCTAGCTAAGGTATACCTTTGCCTTGCATATTCAACTTGAGCTTGGTGATGACTCCAATTCTTGTCTCAAGTTGGAATCCCTTTCTTGTCCACAACCACTTGGTGAAGATGCTTGAATTGATTCCTCATATTGCAATGAGGGAAGCCTTAACTTAAGCCCATCTTCACATGAGCATTATCATGATGTGGACCGCAAGCTTCAAAGCATATAACCTCCGGTTTCTCATCTTGCACTTGGACTCCTCGAACCCGATGACCATCACCACTTGATGTCATCCACACATAGGCTACTTGAGATCTTTCCTTCTGATGCAAGCCCATGAGAAACACCTAACCCACATAGACATACCAAACACATAGCATGGGTTAGGTAACAAAGCACAATTCACAATTACTTACCATACCACTAGATCACTTGATCTCACGTGGTACAATGTTTGTGCTTTGAGAGTTGACCACTTAGATATAATCTTCGAGCTTCATCTTGGTCAACCAACATCTTTACTCGAAGCTCCAGCTTGGTTTATTGTAAGCCAAAATGAACTCTTCATTTCCCTTCATTGCTTCAAGACTATATCACCAAAGACTCTTCCATGACCATATCAAGTTCCATTATGAATATCATCTTGGTCACCACTTGCCCTTCTAAAAACTCCATCACAATCTCTTGAGAGGCATAATGAATTCGTCACTCTAGTTGCTTGCTTCAAGACTTGATCAACCGAAACCCAACACATGATCTCACCATGATCTTGTCTTGAGACCATAACTTGAATTCTTCTCTTTGATTACTCTCTCAAGCCTTGATCCTCAGAAGTCCAAATATATCAATCTTTGAGATCCTCCAATGCACTCCATCATGAACATAATTAGATTAGGCATTGAAACCAATCTTGATGGCTTCAATAGAAGTACCCGAAGACCAACTTGAAACCTCACTGGATATGGGATCTCGAGAGCCAACACCTAGGCCAAGTAAGCATGGGGTATCCAGAGAGTTGACACTCGACCCCGTGCGCACGGTACAAGCCCGTGTGCACGGGGTATCCAGAGAAGGATACCATGAGGACTTCTTCGGATGCTTTGATGGCAGACTTCACAAAACAGCCCAATGCACTTCAAGCATCACTATGGAACATATCTTCATATAAGATTCAATGCACTTGATGCTCCATAAGAATTGTCATTTAGTACCAAAGCATAGGGCAAATATATCTTCATATATATGGACTTCATCCTTGATTCTGTCCAATATCCTTGAGGCACTATCTTCATATATATATATATATATATATATATATATATATATATATATATATATATATATATATATATATATATATATATATATATATATATGGACTTCATCCTTGATTCCGTCCAATATCTTTGAGGCACTATCTTCATATATATAGACTTCATCCTTAATTCCGTCCAATATCCTTGAGGCACTATCTATGGACAAAACCTTCAAATATATCTCACTGAAAACATTACTCCATAGAGATTGGCATTTAATTACCAAAACCACACTTAGGGGCTACATGCCCTTTCACTTGAGATTGGGGTCCTCGCCCGGACCCTCTGGACTGTTCGCAATAAGCTTGTGATTCAGCGCACTCCTCTTCGACGGGCTATTGACGCTCTTTTCAAACTTTCGGGTTTCTTACAGCTTTGGCGGCCGCTTAGCCGCCCCCTGGACCGCGACGCCATCTCAGGCTTCATCGCCGACCTCCGCTCGATGGCCGTCCGCATGTCGCCGCCGCCCCCGCCCCCACCGCCGGAACCAGACTAGGCGCTATCTTCGTCCGGCGTGTTCTGTTTTTTATTTTTTTCTGGGCTTGTTGAGCCGTGCCCTTAGCAGAACCTATGTACTTTGTTGTGAGACTTGGGTGTGTGTGGACTTGACTCTATATGTATGCTCTTTGACGCTTTGCTTTATTTATAAAGCGAGGCGAAAGTCTTTTTTGTAAAATCTAAAATAGTCTATTGTGGCGGCAAGAATCTCTCGAGCGGTTACCCTATAAATCCCCTTCTAAACGGCCAAGAACTCCTGCCCCTTTCTCTTCCACCTTCAGACCAGTCAAAAGAAAGAGAGAAGACAGAGAAAACCCAAGAACTGTCGCCGCGAGATGGAGCCCTTGTCGGGCGCCGCCGCCGCCGCCGCCGCGGCTGCTGGTGGCGGTGGTGCATCAAGGCCACCGAGCTTCGCCTCGCAGACCAATGCCCTCCTGCGCAAGAATCTCATCTTCCAGGTCCAACCCATGCCCATTCTGCAGTTTTGTAGATTCTTTTGGGGGTTAGTAGTATGGAACCCTTGGATGGGGTTTCCTGGTTCTTTAATTAGCAATGATTGGATTAGGTGGGTGGTGATCTGCTGTACAGCTGCAAGATGGATGTAGAAATTCAGGCTTATTTGCTACTCCCTCCGTCCCATAATATAATATACAGTTTTGCTAGAACTCATCTAGATGAGATATAATTTGGTTTCATTAACCTTTTATAGCCATTGGATGTAATGCTATAAGATGCGTGTGAGCTATGAATGTCACCTTCCTTGGTGATGTTTGCCACAATCTTCCGCTACTGCGGCCAAAGTTTGGCCCATTTGTGGGAACTCATGGGTGGAGTGACATGTACTCACCGTAGTTTTGTTATTGTTGTTGTTGAGCTTTTGGCGATGACTGGTCAATTATCCTGCTAGCTTGATAACAGAAAGGTGTAATATTTTGATGCAAATCGAGAACGACGTCATTGTCAAGTTGTCAATACTGCTCATTGGATAATACAATTTGTGAAAGCCACAACCATTATAATGGTGCACGTGGTAATTCTAGTCAGTATTTATTTCACATAATTATTTTTCTTACTAACCGGCACTTATAAAGAACAAGAAACCATCCTTTTTTATTTTATATATTTAAATTTGTTTAAAAGAGACTTTTTTTTGTTATTAGGGCTATCAAATGTTTCAAGTTTATTGGTGCTGTATTATTTCTTGTTAAACAGTGTTAATATTTCTAGGTTTCTCCATTTTTTTAGAAATTTTATAGGTTTTTGATTGTCTGACATTAGTTTCATAATTACATACTGTCTGTTTGGGTTGTGCTAAGAGTTGCAAACCATGATTGATAACCTTGCAGAAGCGCAACAGGAAGGCAACCATTCGGCTAATCATAGTTCCGATATACCTCTGTGTATTACTCAGTGTCCTGCAACGAGTCATCAACAATTTATTGGATAAACCGAAATACAAGTGTGGATGCATGTGTGTTGATGTGAATGGCACAGGTCCTTGCCAAAATGTGTGTGGCATTCAGTACTCTACATTGGACCAGGCTGGCAGTTGCCCTATACCAAATCCTCCTGAGTGGCCTGCTCTCTTGCAAGTACCCCACCTCGAGTATCGTGCCACCCAGGATTCCTCTGAATCATGCAGAAAGTCACAATCCTGCCCGGCCGCCATACCGTTCACGGGGGCAAATGAAACTCTATCTACTAGTAAGTAATCTGTATCATATAACTATTTTAATCCCCACAAATCTTCTTAAGCTATTGTGC
Organism: Triticum aestivum; assembly: GCF_018294505.1. Taxonomy (NCBI): domain Eukaryota; kingdom Viridiplantae; phylum Streptophyta; class Magnoliopsida; order Poales; family Poaceae; genus Triticum; species Triticum aestivum. The sequence goes on from NC_057813.1 coordinate 486,014,503, forward strand.
TGAGAAGTGAAGTGTGTTCTTTGTACCGGAATTTCTTTGTTTCCAGTAACAGCGGAAAGAAGGGTGATAGATAAGTCTGCTAATATATAGCGCATTCACCATATTCCTCTAACCATCAACTCTGCTTGTTTGTTTGACAGCTGTCATGCAGAACATGTTCACAGACTCGCCACTTTCAAATCTTTCTGATAATGCGAGCATATCTGGTATTCTCCTGGTAAGTTAAAATAACCATACAATTGCTTGCATGTATGTTTATTTACAGAACATCTTGGTGAGACTTGCTTTCTTATCATGTAATTCCAGGGGACAGATATGCCAGGTACTTCTACGGGCTTCATCGAACCTGCTTTTATTTCGGATGTACCCATTTATGTTCTTCAGTCGGAATGCAAGTCCAGGAATTCAGTTACACTCCGCACTACCATTGATGCTATTAATGTTCAGAAAGGTAAAGTTCGTATATATTCCTACGTCTGTTTCTGTGTGGAATAGTCTAGCATAATCATTCCCATTATTCTTTTTTTCATAAGAACCATCAAATTCTATGCATTCCCATGATGATGTTCCGACATTATCAATTATGCGCCTCGTTTGGTTTGAAAGGATTTCATATCTGAACTTCTGTATTTCATTTTGCAGAGATAAAATGTGTTCAAGGTCTACCTTTGTGGCGGAATAGTTCAAGAACAATCAATGAGGAGACCTTTAAGGGTTACCGGAAAGAAAAAATAGGGAAAGGAATTAGTGAAGTTGCAATGGGTATGACATCCTTCTCTATGGATAAAGTGCTGTTGTTTCCTTATATGCGGGCATCAATGCACCAGTAACACTAACTATTTCTGTTGTTATAGCTTATGATTTCCAAGACTCAAACGAGAAGCGTTTCAATGTGCTTGCATTGTATAACTCGACTTATCAGAATATCTCTTATGTTCCAATGCCATTCGGACTTCTGCGTGTTTCACGTTCACTGAATGCGGTGGGTGCCGTGTACTTCACTGATAACAGCATTGACCTCTTACTATTAATTTTGTTGTCCCAACATGCTGAAAGTTATTTTGTCTGTCATTTACTGTTCTAAACTCTGAACCACTTTATGTTACCATAATAAATTCACAACAAGATCCATGGTAACATGCAATATGGCGTGAGAGAGGATAAAATTGCTGGATATATATATTTACCTTCTTCTGCTACTAATATGTCACTGAATAACACTTTCTGCATCCTTTTTACATTTAACTTTCCTACCTTTAAGAAAAATGTTGAATCATCAAAATTGTTTCTAATTCATTACAGTAATTTCATATTTTCCAAAAAGATACTACTCTTCTTTTAACTTGGCTATGTTGCTCTTTTATCAATGCAGTTTGGAAGTTATACAACTCATTCCCATATTAACATATTGCTTGACATGTGTGTAGGTCTCAAATGCCTATCTCCAATTCCTACAAGGTCAAGGTTCAGGCATAAAAATGTTGCTTGAGTTTACAAAAGAAATGCCAAAGCAAGCGACTCGTCTGACGATTGATTTTTCTTCTCTTATTGGTCCTCTCTTTTTCGAATGGGTTGTTGCGTTGCTTTTCCCGGTAAATGGTACCAGAATTGACAACATTTTTGCTGTTACAAATAGGAACTGGATTGGATATAACAGCATTTCTAGAATACAGTAAAAGTTACCAGAGTAAACCGTTGCATGATTGCAATGCTTGAACCTCTTAAGTTCTAATGCAGGTTATGTTGACATACCTTGTATATGAGAAGCAACATAAGCTCCGAACAATGATGAAAATGCACGGGCTTGGAAATGGCCCTTACTGGATTATCTACTACGCATACTTCCTTATCTTGTCTACGGTGTATCTTGTGCTATTTGTCATTTTTGGAGCCCTTATAGGTATCAAAGCTATCCAACCACAGTTATCATAAAAACAATAGCAGTTATCAAGCCATTTATATAAATCAGTTGTTACTTTGCAGGTCTAAATTTTTTCAAGACGAATGACTATGGTATCCAGTTTGTTTTCTTCTTCAGTTTCATTAACTTGCAGATTGTATTATCTTTCCTAGCTGCAACATTCTTTTCGAAGGTTAATACTGCTCAAGGTATAAATCATTTTACCATTTTATCTCCGCATTTATTACCTATTGCTCAGTGCTGCAAGGTATGTGATGTTTGTTGCTTCTTATCTTCTTTGTACCAGCAATTGCATATCTGTACATATTTGGATCAGGGTTAATGGCAGGATCTCTTATTCGGAATTTTCTTGAAGGTGGAAAATTTCCAAGTAAGTTCACGATCATTTTAAGAAAAATTTCAAGTTTTTACCTATTCAAAGTTAACATTAACTTTGTTTAATAGAATTAATTACAGTTTTAAGTTTAACCATGCCATAGCAAGTAAATGTCTTTTTTTTGTTCTGATGAACATATACCATCCATTTTGAGGCCAACCTTACGCCCTTGCCTATTCCGGTTTCACAATCATTTTCCTCTTGTGTTATTGCAGGACACTGGATTACAGTTCTGGAGATAATACCTGCATTTTCTTTATATAGAGGATTATGTGGGCTTAGCCAATATGCTATTAGGGCTTCAGAAACGGGAAATCCTGGCATGCGATGGAGTGATCTAAATGACCATACAAATGGAATGAGGGATGTGATGATCATTATTATTGTTGAGTGGTTGGTTTTGCTTCCTGTTGCATATTATTTTGACTATGCTGCTTCAGTTGGAAACAGCTCTGGCCTCCTTTCCATCATCAAATGTCTCCTAAGAAAGAACACCACTTGGAGAAGGATAGCTGTTAACGAAGTTGCCGACAATGATGTTCATGTGGAAATGGAGAAGTTAGACATTATTAAAGAGGTAAGTTACTATTTTACGGTTCATCACTCCTGCAGACAATTGAAATTTTCACCTCCCAGCATTGTTTTATGTGTAGTTTGAATATTTGAAAACTACCTGTAAGGCTCCATTATTTTATTTACTTAACTACTCCCTCCGTTCCTAAATATTTGTCTTTTTGGAGATTTCAAATGGACTACCGCATGCGGATGTATATAGACATATTTTAGAGTGTAGATTCACTCATTTTGCTCCGTATGTAGTCACTTGTTGAAATCTCTAGAAAGACAAATATTTAGGAACGCAGGGAGTACATAATTACCTATGTCCCAAGAAACCTTTGTTGTCATTGTTAACTAAAACTAGATGATACCCCGCACGTTGTTGCAGGAATGTTTTGCAACATATTTCAATGATATTTGATTATACAGAACATGAATATTTGAAGTAATGATATGAGAACTAAAATTGAAAGTCGGCATCACCTGTTCCTTGATTATGTGCTGACATATTACTTTGGTATGGCGAATCACAGAGGGAGACTGTTGATCAAGTACTACAGCAGCGGAACAGTGGCTACGCTGTTGTCTGTGACGATCTCAAGAAAGTATATCATGGAAAGGATGGTAACCCTGATAAGTATGCTGTTCGAGGTCTATCACTTGCTTTGCCGTACGGAGAGTGTTTGGGCATTCTTGGTCCTAATGGAGCTGGCAAGAGCTCTTTTATTAGCATGGTTCGTCACCCTTAATCGGTATCCTTTTCAAAGTTCCGAGTTGAGTACTATCAATGGGTAGATGTGATGTTTTAATCCTATTGTGGTATTCATCCTTCTTGCTGATGCCTGACAGATGATTGGGTTTTCAAAGCCAACATCAGGGAATGCATTTGTACAGGATTTCAGCATACATACTGACATGGAAAACATATACAACAGCATGGGGGTTTGTCCACAGATTGAGTAGGATACACACTTCTTTGTTTCAAGAGATTCTCAGTAATTTTGATTAAGCTCATGATAAACGTCTTCTGATTCTCACATTATGTTGTCTCTATTTTTGGGATGCAGTATGCTATGGGAGATGCTGACTGGCAGAGAACATCTCCAGTTTTATGGTCGACTGAAGAGCCTCACTGGTTCTGCTTTGGACCTTGTAAGTTATAACAGTTCACTAATCACAGTGCATTAGCATAATCTCTAAGGTGAATCCAATATATGTTCTAGAAGGAAAACCGGTGTACTATCTTTGGATTCACCTTGTAAGAAATGTAACGGTATCTTTTTGTTCTATGGAGTTACAAAGGCCGGTGCCACCACTACTCCCTGCTGAACAATTTCGTGAACGAACCAGTTCCCCGAGCCCCGTGTCGCTCCCCGCGAGCGGCCCGGGCGCTAACCCTAGCCGCCGGGCACCGCCGCCACCCATCCCCCCCTCCTCCCCCGCTGCCGCCGGCGAGCGCCGCCCGGGCAAAGCCCGTGTGGTGTCGGCGGCGGCGGGCTCTTCCACTCCCGCTTGCGAGGTGGGCTGCGCGGGGCAGCTGCGCCAAGCGGACGAGGCAGGCGCGAGGCGCTGCGGCGTGTGGCTGTGCGCGGGCCGGCGCTGCTCGGCACGCCATGGTCGCGGCATGGGAGCCGTGGGCGCTCGAGGTCTCCAGCCCACGCGGCTCTGGCGTCGAGGGCGCGCGTTGTGGCGGGCTTGGCTGCGCTGGGAGGCGCCGTGCTCGCGCGCCGGGGATCCGGATCTGGCGCCTGGATGCCACGCCGTGGCTCTGGCGGCCCGGATCTGGTGTGCCCGCGGGGCCCCGCGGCTGGCGGCTTGCCTGCGGCTCGGATCCATGGCGGTGGCCATGGCTGGTGGCACGCGGCGCAGCTTGGCGGCGAGCGGCGCCGGCGTGGACAGGTGGACCAATTCCCTGGCCATGTGGATGGCGGGGAGGTGGTGGGCTTCGGCTGCGGCGGCGGTTCCTCGCTGGATGTTGGTGGCCATGGTGATGTTTGTCCTCGACCCCGATCTACTCCGATCTGCAGCGGATCCGGCCCTTGGTGGCTTCGGTCACCGTTCTTGGTGCTGGCCTTGCAGATCCGGTGGCTGGAAGGGTTCTGGGGGAATCTCTTGGCCGGCGTGGCGGCCACTCCGATGGCAGTGCCTTTGGGTGTTGCTTCCCTCGTTGGAGGCTTCGGAGAGGACCTCCTTCCTTCCACCCCTCCCAGGAGCTCAGGTGAAAACCTCAGAACCTTCGGTTCCAAGCGACGACGACACCACGGTGCCGTGCTCCTTACTGAAGGCGTTGCTCGGGGGCTGCTTAAGTGGCGGTGGAAGTGGCGGCGGTTCGGTGTCGACACATGCATTCTGGTCAGCTTCATCTTGGAGGTTGCGGCGACGTAGGCGACGCTCGTCTGGTGGAGCTACTGCCGATGGTCGAGGCATAGTCGGTAGTCTGCGCCATCAGGTTCGGGGTGCTCAGGGGGAAACCCCAGATCTGGGTCTTCCGGATCGGATGATGATAGCGTTCTATCGCTTACCCTTCTGGGGGCATCGTTTTGGAGCAAGTGCTGGCTGGAGGGATGGTGGAGCGGCGTTTCATCTCACACTTTGATGGCGGCGGAGATTGATGGCATGGCGCTGTGGAGACTTGGCGTCCGATGTGCGGAGATGGGCTCGCGCAGGAGGAGGTTGCTGTCTGGCGTCATGGTGACGTCGATGGCTGAGTGGCCAGACAAGGTAGAAGCCTCAATATGATCTGAAGACCTGTGGAAGATGGCGACGACGACACACGAGTGCGTCTGACCGGATTGTGCCCCAGATCCGGTATGTGGCTCGGCTGGGGCCTCCGAATGAGTTTCGGCTTCCGGCTTTTGATGTTAGGCTTAGGTGAGTGGTTTGGGTAGTGGCCCAGCTAGCACCCCTTCATCATTTTGGATAGGAGTAGCGGCATATGTTGCGAAGATGGTGGATTCAGGCACATTGTTGTAATACTTTGTAAGATCCTCGAGAATAATCAATAAAGTGGCCGTATGCATCTCCCAGATGCAGAGGCTGGGAGTCATCCTCCTTTTCTAAAAAAAAAAAGTTACAAAGAAACATGAAAAAAGACTTACTGAAATGAAAATGATTTCTAGGCTGTTGAAGAATCTTTAAGAAGTGTAAATTTACTTCTTGGTGGTGCTGCTGACAAGCAAGTCAGGAAGTACAGTGGTGGCATGAAGAGGCGTCTTAGCGTGGCCATCTCGCTGATTGGAGATGCTAAAGTATAGCTTTCGACGTCGTCTTTATTTTCTTCAGTCACCGGTTGATCCATGCTTTGCTTATGCTTTTATAAATGCGTCTCAGGTAGTGTACATGGACGAGCCCAGCACTGGACTGGATCCAGCTTCCAGGAAGAGTCTCTGGACTGCTGTGAAGCAAGCAAAGCAAGATAGAGCAATCATTCTTACGAGTAACCTTCCACCTATAACCATTCCTTCGCTTGCGCTTGGCCTTATATAGTTTCCTCTTACCATGGTAGCCATCAAACCACTGATCCTCTTTGGCATCTTTGCATTGCAGCCCATTCCATGGAAGAAGCCGAAGTTCTCTGCGATCGGTTGTGTATCATGGTAGATGGCAGGCTCCAGTGCATAGGAAGGCCTAAAGAGGTATAGATGATCAATTGATCATATATTTATATATAACTGCCCCTCCTCCATAATGGAAGTTCAGCTGTGACACTGTTGTTTACATTAAGCACTTGGAACTTTATAATCGCAGCTCATAGCTAGATATGGAGGTTATTATGTGCTGACGATGACGACATCCTCGGAGTTCGAGCGCGAGGTTGAGGATTTGGTGCTGAAGCTCTCGCCGGACGCGAGGAAGGTGTATCATTTGTCAGGAACACAGAAATACGAGCTGTCGAAGCAACAAGTTAGGATTGCAGATGTTTTCATGGCCGTGGAGAATCTCAAGAGGAGAGTGGAAGTGCAAGCATGGGGCCTCGCGGACACCACCATGGAAGATGTGTTCGTGAAGGTCGCCACAGGGGCGCAGTCAAGCGACGAACTCTCTTAGCCCGGCGCAAAGGTCCTTTGTAGAAATTCATTTTTGTGGAGCCAATGCTCTGCTCATCCTGTATGTTAGAAATTCTTTTCCGTATGATGATCATTATGTTGCAGATGTGTATATTTAGTTTTTTTTAAAAGGGTGTATATTTAGGTGTACGGTCAGAAAAGTGTACCTAGCTAACACTCAACACCTTATATTCTTAATGTAATACTACTACATGATTTTTTTTCCTTTTATTTGAAGATCATTGTCCCTCTTGTTGTGCTGTTGCTTTCATGCGTACTACAGGTACGTAGCTTATGCTTGGGGCTGACATTATTGCTGCATCTGCCATTGTCTAATCATTAGATAACTAAAGTAATGGCAAGCAATTATTGGCTCCTGTGTAAGATACTCTCTGGGATGAAATTACTTTTTGTGCACTTGAGCTTTTAGCGAGATGGACCTCACTCGTAATAAGGCTGGTCATAGTGAAGAGTAACTTAGACTAGTAACATACACATGTTACTAGTCTATGTTACTACCTTCATAGTGGGTAGTGTCATAGGTGTGGTAACATAGTTGCTTTTATTTATTACTTTGTAGACTCATTATGCATTGGAAACCGCTATGTGATGGTAACATATTATGTTACTCTATTTGCCTCTCTCCTCATTAACTACTTGCCACATCACCAATTTTGCTTATGTGGCATCTATATTACTACCTATGTTACTTCCACTATGACCAGCCTAAGCAACAGAACCTGGCTTTCATCAGAACCGAGAATCTTCCTGTCATTGTCCTCGGGGGCAGGAAAATACCTCATGATAATATTAGCTTGTCTTCTTTCGAATGAAAAATCTGTGCCGTCCAATCCAATCCCCAGGCACGCTGGCTGGAGATCCATCTCCACGGTAGGACTTTTCCTGGACGCCGTCCCGTCCAGTGCCTTCTCTTCTCTCCTCTTCCTCCCTCTCCCAGCCCCCCGACGGGCCTACCCAACGCCCCAATGCGGCACTAAGCAAAATCTCCCCCACAGAACGCCACCGCCGTGCCGCCACCGCCGACGCCTCTCCCCGCGCATCGCCGCCGCCGCCACCGCCGTCCCCGCTCCGCCGCCTCCCTGCCGTCCCCGCCCCGTTGCGCAATCCCGGAGATTGGATTTTCAGGTACGACCCTTCTTCCACCATCCATCCAGCTGATCGGTAGAACCCACCGAGCTTTCACTAATTTTTGAGCTGTGCCCGCGCAACATCTGGATCCGCCCCTGCAATTATCTCGTTTCGTCGGCGACGAACCCTAGCATGCTTGCTTGGGTAGGTTGCTCTGATATCCCACCCTGCTTGTCGCGGAATTGTTTGCTGCCTCTAGCAGCAGCTTGGTTTTGTAAATTCTTTTGGGGATTCAACTGAACCCCCATGCTCCAAGCTAGGTCCCTGTCTCGGACCGAACGAGGTTGCTTTCTTGCGCGCACAGGCAAGCTCGCGAAGCCCGCTGATTGCGTGTCGTAGCTTGACTCACGGATCACTATTCTGTAGCGAGGGCGCCACTTGCCACCAACCTTTATATGCCGTATGCGTACATTTGTGTGCTCTCTTTGTGGATAGCGTGCTGAAGGAAGGAATCTGAATCGAGTCTTTAGTGGGATTGGAAAGTGAAGTGGCTTTGGTATTGATTCTGTTTTCTCGCGATATGAATCTGCTTTATGAATCAGGCTTGCACGCCCAGTTGGATTTGATGGATGGGATTACCGTATCGTGTTCAACACTAGATAACTTGTTAAGTAAATTACTTCCTCAATGCCCATTTAGGAGCATGACAGTAAGGCTGTGACTATGATAGACTTTCCTGTGGCTCACATGACTACTGTTTGCGCTCTTCTTGCCGTGGCCTCTGTTCGTTTATGGTCCATTTCTCAGCTCGACGTGAAGAATGGTTTTCTTAATGGTGATCTGCTTGAGGTGGTGCCATGTAGCCTCCACCACCACCAGGGTATTTTATTCCCAAGGGCATGGTTTGTCGTCTTTTTTTCTCCCTTTGTGGGCATATTTATTTTGGTGGTCTAAGGTCTGTGTGCACTTATTTTATTTGATGCTCGGTGTTCAGCTGAGTTGTGTAGTGAAGTTTTACTGCTCAGGAGCTTGTAATAATCCATTGGCTGTGAGGCAGAGAGAAATAAAATTCTTCCTTTATCGGTAAAAAAATGTGTTTGCCCTCGCAGTGGAGCTGGGAGCTGGGTTGAGACGAACTCCCAACTCCTTGCCTTGGCCTTGAACAACCCAGCCATGGACTTCTCGATACATGTGGTAGAGTTGGATGACCTGAAGGTCCAGATACACACTTGATTCTCCATCTGCAAAGTTCAAGCATGTCGTCGTGAAGCAAATAGTGCTGCTCATGACTTGGTCAAGCTAGGCTTCCTGTGTAACACTGGTGAAGTTCTTTTATGGGACTATGATGTACCAGCACAGGTTGCTGACCATGTAAAGGGTGATATGCCCAACCCACTTGGTAATAAAGCTCGCTTTACCCGTAAAAAAAGTGTGTTTGCAGCCATGCCTGGCATCTTAACAAATTGATTTCATGGAACCCACTGGCGTATTGTAGCCAACATAGGTATGAAGTTTTGAATGGTGATTCATTGTGAATTTTTTTGCTGGTTGCCCTGAGGTGCTAACCCAGCCATTCTTAGTGTTTGTGAACTGTGAGAACAGGGTTAGGATGATAACATGGTGTTGCCTTCTATTTATTTACTCTAGTGCTGCAGCTTCAGGAGAATGTGTGATCAATTTAGCAACATATTCTGTAGGTGTCGTTTCAGAATAGTACTATGTGTCTTGCCAATGGGTTCCTAAGATACTGCTAGTATTTGGCCAACATTTTACACTTTTAGTGTGGTGTAGCATGAGTGAGATAAAATTGAATGTTAGATACTGTCTTCAATGTTCTAGTGATGCTGATTGTGTTGCTTGTATCTTGTTGATCATCGTAGATTTATTTACAATATTGATGTTTGGAACCTATGCTTTAACTTCTGTGTTCTGATTTATCAGATGTTAGACAGAGAGCCTTTTTTTTCTTTGCTTCATGGTGGTTCTCTGAACAAATTATTTATTTATATGTGATTTTTTGACTTGGACATGCAGTGCCACTTAGTTGGGTGTTCTACAATGGAGCTTGACAGTCTAAGAGAGGCCTTTGACCGAGTTGTTGAAAAACGTGTGTTATCTTCTACCAAAGTTCAGGAAGCTATTGATCAGATAGTGGATGAAGTTAAGCAGGTAATATCCAAGATGCAGATGATGGATACAGATTCCATGGACAGTTGTGACCATTCACCCATCCTTGCAGAATTGAAGGCCAAGCTGAACGAAATGGTGCCACTGAACCAACTCGAAGGCTGTCAAAAGGAATTGAATGTTGCACTGAGCAAATATCTCAAGGTTCTCGAGAAGTCTTTTAGTACAGATATATCAAAGGCATATAGAAATGTGGATTTTGAGGCCAGCACAGTAAACAACATAATAGCGAATCATTTCTATCGCCAGGGCCTCTTTGATCTTGGAGACTCCTTTGTCCATGAGTGCGGTGGATCAGACGAGACTTACCTGAAATTACCATTTCAGGAGATGTATGGAATACTTGAAGCGATGAAAGGAAGAAACCTTGAGCCTGCACTCACTTGGGCTGCCAATAACCATGATAAGCTGTTGCAGAATAGCTCAATGCTCGAGTTGAGGCTCCATTCTCTTCAGTTTGTTGAGATACTCACCAAAGGAAGCAGAGATAATGCTTTACAATATGCAAGGACTCACTTGGTGTCCTTTGCCTCCGTGCACAAGGCAGAGATCCAGAAGCTAATGGCTTGCCTGATCTGGGCTGACCGGCTTGAACAGTCCCCGTATGCCGAGTTTGTGTCATTGGCGCACTGGGAGAAGCTAGCCGAGGAGCTAATCCATCAGTTCTGCAGCCTCTTAGGTCAGTCTAGCGATAGCCCACTGAGTGTAGCCATATCAGCTGGTTTTCAAGGGCTACCAACCTTGTTGAAGCTAACCACGGTAATGGCTGCCAAGAAGCAGGAGTGGCAGACCATGAAGCAGCTTCCAGTACCCATAGACATTGGACCAGAGTTTCAGTACCACTCAGTCTTCGTTTGCCCGGTGCTCAGGGAGCAGTCGAGCGACGAGAACCCTCCGATGCTGATGCCCTGTGGACACGCCGTATCAAAGCAGTCAATCACGAAGCTATCAAAGAGCAGCTCCAGACCTTTCAAGTGCCCTTACTGCCCCTCGGAGGCAGTAGCTTCGCAGTGCAAGCAGCTTCATTTTTAAATGTTTCATTTTTCCCAGATCAAATTCTGTTTATACAAGTCCCTTCTTCGTGTTTCTATTTCACCTATCCAGTAACTTTGCCTGTATTATAATCTTGTATCCTTATTTAAACCTGGATGTTCATCTGTACAGTAGCAAATTCCACTGTTAAAAATTATCTCTTGGTACAAAATACGAAAATAAGTTTCACTACTGGCTTAGGCCCAGTCCTTTTGCCAAAAGCTGGGTAGGGGTTGGATTCTGGGAGAATCCCCAGATTCTGACAAAAGAACTGTGCTTTAGTCTGTCGTTGGAATCCTGTATGTTCATGTTATATTGGTCATAAAGTCATGTAGGTTGGTAAACACGTTTTTGTGCCAGATTTTGTTTAGTCATGTACTTACTAAATATTCCTTTCGTATCTTTTTGCAAGCTAAAACAGCTTGCAAAACAATCTTATATCATGGGACGGAGGGAGTACAAAATAATTGTCGCTGAAACCATGTTAATCATGTATGCAAGACATTCTAAAATTCCCTAATCATGTATGCAAGACATTCTAAAATTCCCTACGAGGTTTAGGTAAATCTAATTGACTTGTCCTTTAGTAAAAACGACTTTTCTGTGGAGACATTTGTAGTAGGTCCTAGGAAGACGCATGGTTGGGATTAACACCTTTATCCATGTAGTATCCGCGACTCTATCATATTGTGCAGTGGAAAGCTGTCTCTATTTTCTCTGTGATGGGTTAGATTATGTTGAATTTTGCTTTACGACGGGTGGGTCAGGTTTTGTGGAATGTTGCTTTCCAGAGACCGCTGATCGATGCAAATAAATAGATTGGTTAAACCTTGTTTAAAGGCTAATGATGATCAATCTTTCATATAAATTGGACACATTCCTTTGGAAGTTAACTAGTTCATGTGCATTCATAGTCAAATCCATGCACACGGACCTTATCAATGATGGAAAAATTTCCACCACAAGTATATGTTGCACTAATTACTACTTCTATGGGCGATCCGTCCATGTAATCTTTAATCTACCTAAATCCACTAGTAGTACGGATATGTTCGAAATCCGACTAGTTGAGGTGCATCCCAATTGAAGTCTCAAATTCATACGAGAGTTTTGTGCTTTACTTTGGATCAACCGCAATGATTGTTGGATCCATACATTGTCGCTAGTACTTCGCAAGCAGGAGGGATGGACGTCCACGACCTTTGGATGCAACCGAGAGAGAGAGGGTGTTCAACAAATATGGTTGACGCCTTGACAGTCTATTACTAAGGATATATGTGATGCTTGAGGCCTTAATAAAAAGTTGTGTGCAAGCAGTCCAAGGGCTTCAAATAAAATTATTTGACATGGACTATTTTTCAGCTTGAGACTTGAGTGGGTATGTTTTGTGAGCATGAACTTTGTTAACAGGGAGATCATATCCTTTTCGCGAAAATTCTCAAATAACAGACACTAGTATATAAGGTTTAGAATTCTGTTCAAAATCATGGACCTAATACAAGTATGATTTATGCAAAAAAACTACAAATCTCTAACTTCGATTGCGTTAGAACTAAGAAGATATTCTAGCTAGCTACGAAACTACCACTGCATTTTTCTTTCCCTAGTAACAGAACGCTTTCTTCCTCCTGGACCTAAACACCTTACGTGACAAAAGTACTAGTCTAGTAGAGATAACGAGGCGATGATGCAGCTGACAGCAGCTCGCTGGTGCTGGTGCTGGTGTCAGAGTGCTGGAACGCCTCGGCCTGCCAATGCGCCGCCGTGTAGTTGCTCTCCAGACTGGTGAAGTTGTCGCCGACGTCCATGCCCATGCCCATGGGGTACCCGTACCCAGATGGTAGTGTGTTGACGTAGTCGCCGCCGGTGGCGACCTCGGCGGAGTAGTGCTCAGGCGCCAGAGTGCCGTCGGCGAAGCCAGGGTAGTACCCACGTGGCATGGCTGCGTCGCGCACCTCGTCGGTGTGCCACATGGTAAGATCTAAGATCAGGCCAGTTGTAAGTTGTAACCAGCGTTGCCGAAGCCCGGCGCGAGCATCTGGCCGCCGCCGCCCGAGCAGTCGTAGCCAGCATTGGCGAAGCCGCGCGCGAGCATCCCGTCGCCGCCGCTCGAGTAGTTGCAGCCAGCATTAGCGGGGCCCAGCGTGAGCATCCCGTCGCCGCCGCCCGAGTAGTTGCAGCCAGCATTGGCGGGGCCCAGCGTGAGCATCCCGTCGCCGCCGCCCGAGTAGTCGTACTTGTAGCCAGCATCGGCGAAGTCCGGAGCGAGCATCCGGTCGCCGCAGCCCGAGTAGTTGTAGTCAGCATTGGCGAGGCCCGGCGCGATCATCCCATCACAGCCGCCCGAGTAGTTGTCGCCAGCGCACCCTGGTTGCATCTGGAAGCCATGTCCCCCTGGGAATCGCTCGGGTAGGCCGTCGTTGTTGCCGCCGTCGTACGGCACCATCTGCAGCTGCTGGAAGTCGGCGGCGTCGGCCATGTCCACGGGGTAGCCTCCGGCTCAGGGCACGCCGCCACCGTGCCCGAGCTGATGCGGCATGACGGCGTCGTCGGAAGAGTCCGGCGCGACCTGCTGATCGAGCGGGCCGTGGCCGCGGCCATCAGGCAAGCCCAGCGCCTCCATCCTGTCTCCCGTGGCCTGCAGCGCCGCGTCGATGGCCTGGAGCAGCTCCCGCGCGTCGTCCAGGGTCATGTCGTTGAGCGCCTCGTCCCAGTCCGGGAGCGCGGCGGGGCCCTGGCGAGCTTGGCCCTCCGCTTGCCCAGCTCCGTCTCGAGGTAGGCCCGGTGCGTGTGCCCCGCGCGGGCCTCCGGCGGGACGGCGCGTCGGTACCTCTCGAGCACGCCCTCCTCCGACTCCCACACGAGCGGCGGAGCCCCGGCGCCGGTGCAGACGAGCCCGACCGGAACCCCGCAGAGCGTGGCCAGCTCCGACGCCTTCTTCTTGAGCCCCGCGGCCCCCTTGGCGTGCTTCCTGGCGCGCTCCCCCGCGTTCCCGACGAGCCTCATGGCGACCTTGCCGCGCGCCATCGCCGGATGCGGTGCTCCACTATCCTCCTCTGCTCCTCCGGTGAGATCAGATCAGACGCCCTTGGCTTGGCTTGGCTAGCTCCTTGCCGCTCTCCGGCGAGGCGGCTGGTATATATATATATAGGTACGTACGTAACGCCGGGGGCGGGGGCGGGGGTGGACGCGGACTCTCCCGGACGCGGCGGCTGCCTACCATCATTGCCTACCTAGTGGCTAGGCGGCAGTAGGCCTATTAAGCTCTGTAATTGGGCATTAGTCCAGCTTAGCGCCAAACAAATGACGCTGCTGGCCGCTGGCCGCGGATTAAAACGTGCCTCGGACCGTGATTAGCCGGAAAAGGAAGGTGATTAAAACGTAGCGTGGCAGAGCAAACCGTTCCGAAACGGCGGGGTGGGATTTGGATTTGGTGAATCCGGTTTCGATCTGGCGCAATCAATGCGCCATCATCCAGGAGGGTTTCCGATTCCAGCACGGCGGGCGCGTCCCCCGACCCGGATGCCGCTACCCTGTCACGACCGAGCTCGTCCAGAAGACTCATGCAAGATTCAGTTAACATACGGCCAACATGATCCATCGCGGGAAGATCCAACGGCTCTCTTCGCTCGCCTGTTACCGAACCGTTACTTTACCGCGCTGTAGCATTTCACCGTTGTCGTTACTGATGTTTTCTACTTGTTGCCAGCTGAGCTATATAGGATAACATATACACGTATCAGTACTAGCTCTTACGATATTAAAGAAATCCCCTAGGCGACTAGGGCTCCACATATCCCCTTGCGGCGCTCCGCTAGGGTTCCACATATATCACATCTACACCGAAAATTCTCGCGTACGTATTGATCGAGTCGATTTGTGCATGATCTCAGATAGTTCTTGGTTGCTCTTGACGGATTGCATGGCAGAAAGAAGGACTGGAAAGGCGCCGGAGGGCGTCGCGTCGGGGAGCGGGGGTGGGCGAGATACGCCCGGATCAGAAGCAAATCTAGAAAACAGGTTTTCAAGGCTGAACCTCCATGGGGAGGAGGAAGAGGAGTTGGATCTGTCGGGAGAGATTGAAGGATTAATAGAAGGAACTCGATGGATCGCCATCTTTAGGGTTTATACGACTAAACCCTTTAATCATGTTGCTTTGTATAAGGCGATGAGAAACGCCTGGGCGCCTGCGCAGGGAGTGGTCTTCAAGGATAAGAAACCAAACATCTTCCTCGCCCAATTCCTTTGTTTGGGTGACTGGAATCGCGTCATGAACGGTGGCCCATGGTTGTTCCAAAACGCTGCTGTGGTTTTGGAAGAATATGATGGTCTGTCGAACGTTGATGAGTATAAGCTCGATCATATTGCTGTGTGGACACGAATTATTGGCATACCGGATGGGCTCATGAAGAAAACATAGATTGCTGAGAAAATAGCTAGAAAAGTGGGACCCCCCCCCCTATCAAAGTCATTGTCAATGAGGGACGTATAAATCCAGCTAAATATTTGAGAGCTCGAGTTCACATAATGCTGGATACCCCCATTGTTCGTTTTGTTCCGTTGACATTGAAGGAGAGTAAAAGGTACCCTATTGAATATGAAAAGCTTCCTGATTTCTGTGACTTTTGTGGACTGATTGGACACCCTGTTATTGAGTGTGGGGATGGTATCCACAAGCCAGAGGACTGCGAGTGGGGGGACTGGCTCCTGGTGAACTATGATGACCCCTCTGGTGGATCCGGCAGTGGCAGGGGAAGGACAAACATGGGAAGGCCTAGGGGGAGAGATGGGGGGGGTTGAAAGAGAACGAGCAGATCCGGAGGATCCAAACCCCAAAGGACAGAATGACATGGAGCTAGACAGGAGGATGAAAAACCAGGGGGCTGTTGTTCCGCTGGCAAAAAAGAGACTTATTGGACATGATGGTGCAGTGATACAACATGGAGGGAGGGAGGTTTTGACTCCACCGCCAGGTTTTGTAAATGATAAATCGGTCTGCTGGAATCTGGAAGAAGTGAAAAGGTGGATAAGAGCCAGATGAGTACACCAGAGAAGATCCATGATCCAAAGAGACTGAGGGCGAACTCAACTGCTGCTAACCCACAAACTGATGTATCGGCGACACCCATCGAGGGTGATCGCCGGGTGCAATGAGGATCATTAGCTAGAACTGTCGGGGCATCTTAGGTGCTCCGACAGTTCTGTCGCTCCTGGATATCCAGAGGTGGCATAAACCCGATGTGTTTTTTCTGTCTGAAACACACTTGGATGATGAAAAGGCAGAAGCGTTGATGAGAAGGCTTGGCATGGATGAAAAAAATAGTGGTACCAAGTCCGGATGGAAGAAAGGGTGGGCTCTTGATGGTTTGGAAGAAGGAGGTCAGGATCTACTCCCAAACCACCACTCTTGCAGGAATTGATGTGAATGTCCATGAGACAAATGGTAACATATGGAGGCCAATAGGAATTTATGGAGAACCTAGTTGGGAGCATAAGGACTGTACCTATCAGTATATTCGAGATCTACATGCACACTCAAGGCTACCATGGGTTATCATTGGTGACTTCAATGAAATTTTACTGTCTTCTGAAAAGGAGGGAGGGGTGCCACGACACCAGTCTCGATTGGTAGCGTTCCAGGACGCTCTTTCCGACTGCTCCTTGGAAGACATGGGGTATGTTGGCGACAAGTTCACTTGGTTTAGAGGTGGACTAAAGGAACGCTTGGACAGGGCCGTTACAAACACTGAATGGATGGGTATGCACCCATATGCAGGTTTGTGTAACCTGGAGATGGGGAAATCTGATCATAGACCCATCTTGCTAGACACTGCATATCTTTCGGGAGTTGTGGAGAACAGGTCCAAGTTCAAGCAGGAGTTTGAGGCCAGATGGCTAGAAGAGGAAACTGTCGAAGAAGTTGTGAGGACAGCTTGGCAAAAGGCTGTGCAGCGAGGCTTGCACCCATCTGTGAAAGGAAAAATTGATTCAGTACACCGTGACCTGCATGAATGGGATAGAAAGACTCTGAAAGGGCCTAGGGCCCGACTCAATAAAGCTCAGAAGGATTTGGAGACACTAATACAGGCACCATATACAGAGGAGGGTAGGGCAAAGCAAAAAGAACTTTCTGTCCTCATTGAAAATCTACTGGACCAAGAGGAAATTTTTTGGGCTCAGCGTGGTAGAGTTAGATGGCTTCGGAGAGGCGATCGTAACACACAGTACTTTAACCAATTTGCCTCAGCAAGGAGGAGGAGAAATATGATAAAAAAACTCTGTAATAATAATAATGGGTGGACTGAGGGGAATGATAACCTCAGTCCACTGATTCGTGATTATTTTGATGGTCTCTTTCATTCTGATGGTGTGGATTGTGATCGACAATTGTTGCAGGCAGTTAAAACACGCGTAACTCCGGAGATGAACAGCTTGTTAACTACTCGATACACTCGAGAAGAAGACAAAAAAGCACTATTTCAAATTGGAGATATGAAGGCACCTGGGCCGGATGGGTTACATGCAGTCTTCTACAAGAGATTTTGGCACATTTTAGGGGATACAAATGAGGAAAGTACCAGCGGGATGGAATCACACAAATATTGTGTTAATACCAAAGGTAGATAGTCTAGAGGTAATTACACAGTTCAGGCCAATAAGTTTATGCAATGTGGTATATAAGATCATCTCCAAAATGCATGCAAACAGGTTAAAGAAATTACTTCCTGAGATCATATCCCCCACACAGAGTGCGTTTGTGTCTGGTAGACTGATAACAGATAATGTGCTAATTGCGTATGAATGCTTTCATGCAATAAAGAAGAAAACCCATGGCTCTAATGGGTACTGTGCAGTTAAACTAGACATGATGAAAGCATATGATCGTGTGGAGTGGAGTTTCCTGGAGCAAATGATGTTAAAACTTGGCTTTGATCCGGGTTGGATTGAGATGATAATGGAGTATGTTTCCTCAGTAAGTTATAAAATAAGGTTTAATGGTGCAGAAACGGAAAAGATAATACCCACTAGAGGTTTAAGGCAAGGAGACCCCTTGTCCCCTTACTTATTTCTGCTTTGCTCCGAAGGATTATCGAGCATGTTGGCTCATGAGGAAGAGGTGGGTGGTCTGGAAGGTATCACAGTCTATCGTAATGCACCATCCATCTCCCACCTTCTTTTTGCAGATGATTCCCTAGTTCTTATGTAGGCAAATGTGCAGAATGCAAATGCTTTAAAGAGGATCTTGGATGTATATTGTGCAAGCTCTGGACATCTTGCAAGTACGGCAAAATCAAGTGCTTTTTTCAGCCCCAATACAAATGTTGCTGTCAGGGAAGATGTGTGCAGAAACCTTGACATATTAACAGAAGCTCTTTCTGACAAATACCTCGGTCTTCCTACAGTTGTAGGTGTTGACAGAAGTGATTGTTTTTAGCATTTGATTGACCGAATTGTTCAGAGAATTAAAGGGTGGAAGGAAAAGGTACTTTCAGTCCAAGGAAAGGGAATTTTGTTGAAAGCAGTGGCCCAATCAATCCCCTCATATGCTATGTCAGTTTTTAAACTGCCAAAAGGAATCTGCGAATCAATAACAGATGAAATGGAAGGCTTCTGGTGGGGGGATAGTGAGGAGAAGAAACGGATGCACTGGTTTGCATGGTGGAATTTTTGCATGCCAAAGAGGAAAGGAGGACTGGGGTTTAGAGACCTTCACAGTTTTAATCTTGCTTTACTAGTAAAACAGTGTTGGCGTCTGATCCAGAATCCAGAATCTTTGTGTGCTCGAGTTCTCAGTGCTAAATACTATCTAGATGGACATATATTGAATGCAGGGCCGAAGAAGGGATCCTCCTTTACTTGGCAGAGTATTGTTGCTGGGATTCAAACGTTCAAACGAGGATGTATTTGGAGAGTGGGTACGGGATCACATATAAACATTTGGCAAGATCCTTGGGTACCAACAAGTGAGTCCCGAAAAATCATAACACCGCCGGGATCCACTATGTTGACAACAGTGGAAGAGCTAATTGATCCACATACATGACAGTGGGATGAGGTGTTGATCCGTGATGTATTTTGGCCGGTTGATGTGTACAGAATCCTACAAATACCTCTCAGAGTACATATCATGGACGATTTTGTCTCATGGCATTATAACTGGACCGGAAACTTTTCAGTTAGGTCGGCTTACCACCCATAATTTAAACACCAATTTGGGCAACAGATGGACCTGTCTTACCCATAAGGGAGTCGAGAACAAGACATATGGAAGCATGTTTGGGCTCTTCGAGTGCCGGGGAAGGTCAAACACTTTGTGTGGAAGGTTATCCGAGGAGTTCTGCCATGTTTTGGAACTCTTGCAGGGCATCATATACGAGTCTCAGGGCAGTGCCCTGTCTGTCAGGTTGGATATGAAGACACGCAACACTGTCTTTTCAAATGTGCTCGAGACCTGGAGATTTGGGACAAACTTGGATTAAAATGGAGATTCAATACACAGCTCTCCAGGACAGGTCGGGCTCATTCACGATGAGCACTCTAATGTATAAGGATGAAAATACGGAGGGCCTACTGATGGCAGAACTAATGGTAGTGGCTAGCTGGTATATATGGTGGCAAAGGAGACATACAATAAAGGAGATAAATACACCACCACTGGATCAAACAACAGTTTCAATCCGAGTCCTTGCCACAATGTTTTTCTGTTCACTTGCTGTCGGTGTCAAAACCGGCGGATCTCGGGTAGGGGGTCCCGAACTGTGCGTCTAGGCGGATGGTAACAGGAGACAAGGGACACGATGTTTTACCCAGGTTCGGGCCCTCTTGATGGAGGTAAAACCCTACGTCCTGCTTGATTAATATTGATGATGTGTGTTACAAGAGTGGATCTACCACGGGATCAAGGAGGCTAAACCCTAGAAGCTAGCCTATGGTATGATTGTTTTTCGTCCTATGGACTACAGCCATCCGATTTATATAGACACCGGAGAGGTCTAGGGTTACATAGAGTCGGTTACAAAGGTAGGAGATCTACATATCCGTATCGCCAAGCTTGCCTTCCACGCCAAGGAAAGTCCCATCCGGACACGGGACGAAGTCTTCAATCTTGTATCTTCATAGTCTTGGAGTCCGGCTGATGATGATAGTTCGGCTATCCGGACACCCCCTAGTCCGGAACTCCCTCAGTAGCCCCTGAACCAGGCTTCAATGACGACGAGTCCGGCGCGCATATTGTCTTCGGCATTGCAAGGCGGGTTCCTCCTCCGAATAATTTATAGAAGATTGTGAACACCAGGATAGTGTCCGACTCTGCAAAACTAAATTCCACATACCACCGTAGAGAGAATAATATTACACAAGATCAATCTGCTGACGTATTCTGTGGCGTGACGTCACACCACTTCCAAGCCTTTACTCGAATTGTTTTTATTGTTCCACCCAGCGCGTTTAGTGAGGCGGTTTCCTTGGCACGTCTTGTCAGAGGAGAGATTGTGTTCCCCTTATTCCGGGATTCCCATCAATACGGACGTGGGTAACCCAACCGCGCCATCGATTGTGACGCTTGGGAGATAAGCGAGTTTTACCAGGCCGGTGGGGACACATGTTTTTGTCCGCCCATATAAGGGGATAAAGATCCAACCCTTTTACCTGCGCCTTCTTCCTCCTTGGCTTATCCATATCCGTGAACTCGAGCTCCAACGCCCAAGTCCGCACTTCTCTCCTCAACCTTCTCCAACTATGTCCGGAGCGGGAGGCAAGTGGATGGCCTCCTCCATCACGGAGGGGCAGATCCAGAAGCTGCGCGACGCCGGATATTTGTCCAGCGACATCGCGCATCGGCTCCCCGACGAGGGAGAGATCATCCCCACCCCCAGGCCCCATGAGAGGGTAGTATTTCTTCCCCATTTCCTCCGCGGACTGGGCTTCCCACTTCATCCCTTCGTCCGGGGGCTCATGTTCTACTACGGCCTAGATTTCCATGATTTGGCCCCAAATTTTATCCTCAACATCTTGGTGTTTATCGTCGTGTGTGAGGCCTTCCTCTGCATCCAGCCCCACTTCGGCTTGTGGCTCAAGACCTTCAGTGTCAAGCCAAAGGTTGTGAAGGGCAGCCAAGCGGAGTGCGGAGGCGCCATGGTGGGCAGGATGTCCCACGTTACATGGCTGGAGGGCACTTTCGTGGAAACCATCAAGGGGTGGCAATCGGGGTGGTTCTACATCACTGAGCCGCGTGACGCCAATTGGGCAGCGGCCCCCGAATTCAGATCCAGCATCCCTACACGGCTCACCTCCTGGAAAGAGAGTGGCCTGATCTGGGGGGATTCAGAGGAGCTGACCGGACTCCAAGCCTGTATCCAGAAGCTGGTGGACAAGAAGCTCAAGCTTGTCAACGTAGTCCAGGTCATGCTCATCCGCCAGATTCTCCCGTGCCAACAACGGGGTTTCAACATGTGGGAGTTCGATCCGGCACAGCACCAGACCCTGAGCGGGCTCTTCGACACTACGTACGAAGATGTCTGGAAGGTGCTGTTCAAGGGCGCCGAGGCTCCCGCATCCGCTACCGAAGATCGCGGATTCCGCTCGCAGCGTCCATCTGATGAGGTAAGCGATTTTTCCACTTGTTTTCCATAGTTTGACTCTATGCGGGATCTAAACTCCCTTTACCTTTGACAGGACTGGCTGGCGAAGGCCGAACGGACTATCTGTCCGGCCCCATTGCCAGAGGACCCAGCGGACGCCCGCCTAACGGGGCTGCTGGCTCCGGCACCCCACGTGGTGCCGGAGAAGAAGGCCAAGAAGAAGGCCACGGGGACTCGGAAGAGTTCCCGTTTTCAGGTGCTATCGGATGATGAATCCGAGGCCGACTCCTCCCACCAAGGCGAGGAGGAGAAGAAGAAAGCCTCTCCCCCAGCGGGGGGAGGGAAGAAAAGGAAGGCCTCCCCAACAAGGGAGGCCGAAGGGTCCAAGAAGGGAAAAACTCTTCCCCCAGACCGCTCCGCCAACGCCAGTGACGACGACAAGGACTGGCCTCCAAGGGCCAAGCCCCTGGCGAGATCGTAAGTATCCGGACTCCCGAATAACTTCAAGGTTTTTTCTTTTCGCCACATAATGTCTTTCTAATGCCGCATACAACCCTGCAGTCCGCCCAAGGATGATCTTCCCGTTTCGTCGAGCGGGTCCTTGGGTGCGTCGGATATGGATTCCCTTCCGACTGCCTCCACCCCCCGTGCCGCGGACGACACTGAGGTGGGATCCCAGGAAGGGACCTACCAGGAGGAGGAGGCCCCGGAGGTGTCACAGGACAACCTCCCGGACTTTGCACCGGACTCAGCCCCGGAGGCCACAGTGGCTCCGGAGTCCGGCGGGCGACCCCTTCGTAAGAAGGGCAAGACCGTGACGCCGGCTGCCTCCGTCCAACCAGAGGTGGCGGATAATTTGCTAGAGGCGCTCAACGGCGCCTCCATCAAAGAGGAACACCGCACTGTTATGAGTGCGGTGATTCAGAAGGTTCAGCTCGCCAAGAGCGGGCTGACCGAAGCCTGCAGCAGCCTTCTAACAGGCTTTGAGGTAAGAATTTCAATATATGTAAAATGGTACCGCATAGACAGTAGCCCCTGATGCTCGGTTCGGTGTTCGGAAAGAAAAGCCGGACTGAGGATCTTTAGAAAGATAAACGCAGGAGTCATAAAAAATATGTCAATATGGGATTGCAGGCTGTGCTGCTGACCTCCGCCGCACTGACTGCGGAGGTCAATACTTTGAAGGAAAACCTCGAGCGGTCCGAGAACAAGCTCGGCCATGCCAAGAAGCAGCTCGAGGAAAAAGAAGGTGAGTAATACCTTATGAAAATTGTACCTTACAGAAAAGGATTTGGTTGCAAGAAAAATGACAAGGATAACGTGGGTATTGCAGGGGCCACTAACGAGGTGGCGACCCTGAAGGAGGCGGTGGCCGCGGCCGAACGCAATGCGGCCGCGGAGCGCACCGAGCGAGAGAAACAGGAGGCGCGGGTGGCGGAGGTACAGCAAGAGCTCCAGGATCTCGTGAAAAAACATGAGAGCTTGGAGCGTGACTCGAAGACTCGAGAGTCTGAGCTTGCAACGGCTCTTGAGAGTGCCAAAGCCGCTAAGGCCGAAGCCTACAAGGCCCTCCAGGAGATTGAGGCGGTGAAGAAAATAGCAGCGGGTAAGGCATTTTTCATGCAAAGTAAGCATGTGAGTGTTAATTACCTGTTGCTTACCCGAATTCGGAGCTCTCCAGGAGCGTTCGCAGATCTTCCTCGCAGCGTGTCCGATGCTGCCGCATTCTACCGGGCCGAGGAGGGGAGCTCGACGGAGAAGGTCTTCTGGTCTCAGTATGCTGAGGCCGGACATCCGGTGCCCCTTAGCGACCAGCTGAAGCAGCTGGTCGAGCTCCACAAGGCGGCCGAACAGGCCATGAAGGGCCTCATAGTTCGGCTGTGGCCTAAGGAGGCCATGCCTGGGAGCTACTTCGGCCTGGTGCGGCGGCTGGTGGATGCGTGCCCGTGGGTTGAAGTCATCAAGCACTCCGCTTGCATTGAGGGTGCCCGTCGGGCCCTTGCCCGCGCAAAGGTGCACTGGGGCAAGATGGATGCCCAGAAGCTCGTGACGGACCCGCCACCAGAGGGCAAGGAGCATCGCACGCCCGAGATGTATTATAAGAGTGTGCTGAAGGGCGCCCGCATTATTGCGGGTGAGTGCTCCAAAGATGTAATATTTGAGTAGACTCGCATTTTGTTATCCTGTGCGCTGAAAACTTAGTTCATATGCGCTAAGCAACGCTTGTTAATTTAAAATATTACCTTCTGTGCGGCTGTTTATCAAATCTGAGAGATGGCAAGTCGTCGGCTTCAGCCCCCATGCCACGAGTGCTGGGGTGTTCGGGATAAATTTGAGCGCTCTTGTTCCCATTTTTGGGTCCATCTAGGGAGGCGCTCAACACAGCGAACAAGGCAACCGGACTTATAATGCTTGAACACTCTCACTTAGCCATAGAATTCTATAATTTTAAATTTCGGCGAAGCCCCTAGTCTTCGGAAGGCCGAATTTGGGGCGCTATCCACGCCTTGGCCGGACAGTATCCGGCTCCTCGCTCTAAGCGGCATAAGTCTTTAAGGACTCGCAAAAAACCTCTCGAACAGCGACCGGCTCTCGCCTCATCATGACGGTCAGTTTTAGCTTTCTCCACTGAGGCGTTAACCCAGCTCAACTAGGGCGCAATCGCAGTGGTTCTCCCAGTGCTACCTTAGCCGATATAACGGAAAGTAAGGTACCAAAACATGGGAGCCGGGCAAACCCAACTATTGACCCAAGACATGATTCGGAGCCGATGCATATAGTGCTATAAGTTCGGGGTGCCGCACTTGTGAAAGTGTTCGGACTCATCACACCATAATGCGGGAAACATAAGCCCATGGTGTATATTAGCCGTACCAAAGTGTACGGATGCAACATGCCGTGAATGAACATAGGTATGAAAAAGAAATGCAATTATGAGCAAAAAGGTGTTGCATTGTTTTATTCAGTAAGTGCTGCTATGAATGCCGAATGATACAAATAGTGCGATAAGCAAGGGATGGGACTGTTAAACATGTCCCCCTCCAGGGGTAGGCTGCAGATTGGTGTATAAAAATGCTCGTAATGGAGACCACCTGTATATTCGTTGTAGCCTTTATCCTTCCCTGGCTGTTGCATCGTGAGTTCGGCAGGTCTGCTGCCGGACAGGGCCTCTGACAAACGGAGTCCTGTGGGTAAAAAATAAAAGGTAAAAAGAAAAGAAAAAAGAACGACGCACTTGAGAGCCCCTGGTGTGGTTGAGCCGTAGTCTGGGCTTATCGTGGTCGTGCCCCTCTCCCCATGCCCATGGTATCTTCGGAGCGTAATGGTGTACGTGAAGGACCTGCTTTGACGTTTCGCAGGGGCTGGGGTTGGGGCCGCACTGCTACGCGTGCTCGGAACGTGCCAGGTGGTCTTGTTGTAAGTTACTCCGGGCGCGCTTAGCTATGTCCGGCCGCTTAACGGCCGGACTCGAGAATTGCCTTAAGAGGCTGCATTGCACTTCTGCCGCGAGAGCCGCTGTATGTTCCTCCATGCAGAGAGAATGTTCAGTGTTTCCGTTGACCATGATGACTCCTCGAGGGCCTGGCATCTTGAGCTTGAGGTATGCGTAGTGCGGCACCATGTTGAACTTTGCAAATGTGGTACGTCCGAGCAAGGCATGATAGCCGATGCGGAACGGGACTATGTCGAAGATTAACTCCTCGCTTCGGAAGTTATCCGGGGATCCGAAGACCACTTCTAGTGTAATTGAGCCTGTACAATTGGCTTCTACACCTGGTATGACGCCTTTAAAGGTCGTTTTGGTAGGTTTAATCCTTGAGGGGTCTATGCCCATTTTGCACACTGTATCCTGGTAAAGCAGGTTCAGGCTGCTGCCGCCGTCCATCAAGACTCTTGTTAGGTGAAATCCATCGACGATTGGGTCTAAGACCAATGCGGCGAATCCGCCGTGGCGGATGCTAGTGGGGTGGTCCCTTCGGTCAAAAGTGATCGGGCAGGAGGACCATGGATTGAACTTCGGGGCAACTGGCTCCATCACGTAGACATCCCTGAGTGCACGCTTCCGCTCCGTTTTGGGTATGTGCGTTGCGTATATCATGTTCACCGTCCGCACCTGTGGGGGGAAACCCTTCTGTCCTCTATTGTTCGGCGGTCGGGTCTCTTCCTCGTCGTCGCTATGCAGCCCCTTGTCATTGTGTTCGGCAATTAACTTGCCTGCCTGCTTGAATACCCAACAGTCCCTGTTGGTATGGTTAGCTAGCTTTTCGAGGGTGCCGTGTATCGGGCACAAGCGGTCGAGTATTCGGTCCAAATTGGACGGACCCGGAGTAGTTCATTTGAATGGCTTTTTCCGCTGACCGGGTTTAGAGCCTCTGAATCCGGCATTGACTGCCGTATCCTCACTATTGTCGCCGTTAATGCGGCGTTTGTTTTAGTTACGACGCTGCCTGCCATTTCGGTCCTTGAAATCCGGACTGCCAGAATTTTTGCTGAGGTTGTTGCTGCGTGCTAGCCAGCTGTCCTCACCCGCGCAGAAGCGGGTCATGAGTGATGTGAGGGCTGCCATGGATTTCGGCTTTTCCTGTCCCAGGTGCCGGGCAAGCCACTCGTCGAGGATGTTATGCTTGAAGGCCGTGAGGGCCTCCGCATCCAGACAGTCGACGATTTGGTTTTTCTTGGTTAAGAACCGTGTCCAGAATTGTCTGGCCGATTCGTCTGGCTGCTGAATTATGTGGCTTAGGTCATTTGCGTCTGGTGGTCGCACATAAGTGCCCTGGAAGTTATCGAGGAA
The DNA here is from genome assembly GCF_018294505.1 of Triticum aestivum. NCBI lineage: Eukaryota > Viridiplantae > Streptophyta > Magnoliopsida > Poales > Poaceae > Triticum > Triticum aestivum. Next base: position 486,041,084 of record NC_057813.1, read on the forward strand.
TGCGGCTTCCAGGTCCTCCCAACTCCCAATTGACTTTGCTGGCAAGCTGTTGAGCCAATGCCGGGCTGGTCCTTTAAGCTTGAGGGGGAGGTATTTGATGGCGTGAAGATCGTCACCGCGGGCCATGTGGATGTGAAGGAGATAGTCTTCGATCCAAACCGCGGGGTCTGTTGTGCCATCATAAGATTCAATATTGACGGGTTTAAACCCTTCGGGGATTTGATGATCCATTACTTCATCTGTGAAGCATAGTGGGTGTGCGGCGCCTCTGTACTGGGCGATATCACGGCGGAGCTCAAGGGAGCTTGGTCTATTTTGTTCGGCCCGGCCAGACTTACTGTGTCCGGCGCGACGGTTGTCGTCACGTATCGTGGGACGCCCACGTGATCCATAGATCGATCTTGATTTTCTTGCCTTATCCTCCAATATATCTCGCAAGTCCGGAGTGTTCCCCTGTGGCCGTGTGCTTTTCGAGCGATGCCGGGGTACGGGTCTAGTGAAGGGCCTAGAGGCCTCTCTGTCGCGACCACGGGGTGGTCGGTCAGCCGTATTGTCTCCTGGTGATGCGGGTTCGTAAGCCTCCTCCTCTAATCGGGGGAGCAGCTTGCGTTTAGGGTAGCTTTTGGAGGGGCGTTCGAGCTCATGCTCTTCCGCCGCGAGGACTTCAGTCCATCTGTCGACTAGCAGATCCTGATCAGCTCTAAGCTGTTGCTGCTTTTTCTTGAGGCTATTCGCCGTGGCCATAAGCCTGCATTTAAAACGCTCTTGTTCGACGGGATCCTCAGGCACGACGAATTCGTCATCGTCGAGGCTCGCTTCGTCTCCAGAGGGAGGCGTATAATCCTCTACCTCTTCTTCTGCCGCTCCTTCATAAGGGTTGGCGTCTCCGTCCTCCTACGCTGGATCTTGCTGGAGTGGGTTGTCTTCGGCACTGTCCGGTGTATTATTGTCTCCGGTGCCGGAGTCTTCATTCTTGCTGTGGCGGGATTTAGAGCGGCGCCGCTGACGCCAGCGCTTGGGCTGCTTTTTGGAGGGGTCATCCTCCTCTGTTCCTTCGCCATTCCCATCTTTTGGGATATCCACCATGTATATGTCATATGATGAGGTGGCTGTCCAGTGCCCCGTAGGCGCTGGTTCTTTGTCGTCTCCGGCATCGTCGTCCATACCGTCGATGTCCTCGGAGTCGTAGTCTAGCATGTCGGTTAAATCTTCGACAGCGGCTACCAAGTGGGTGGTGGGTGGGCTTTGAATTTCTTCGTCGTCCGCATCCCAACCGTCGTGACCGCAGTCCGGCCAGGGCTCTCCTGATAATGAGAGATACTTTAGCGAACTCAAGATGTCGCCAAAAGGTGAGTGTTGAAAGATGTCCGCCGCGGTGAACTCCATGATCGGCGCCCAATCAGATTCGATCGGGGGGGGGGGGGGGCGTGGGAGGTTCGGAGTCTGGCACCTCAGAGTCACGAGCTTTATGAGGGACAAAGTCAGTGTTCGGCTCTATCGCCGTAGAGGTTGCAGCCTCCGAGGCGGTGTCTAGGCATCCGTCCTCGATCTGCGCAACTGGCTCCGAATCAAAGATCGGAGCGGTTTCGAGTGCGGCCTCCAGGGTACTGTCTGGCTGCAGAGCTAAATCATGCTCGCCGCGACAGTGCGGCACGCTCGGCTGTGGCTCGAATCCATCGAGGATCAAGTCCCCGCGGATGTCAGCCGTGAAGTTCAAACTTCCAAATCTGACCTGACGGCCAGGGGCGTAGCTTTCGATCTGCTCCAGTTGGCCAAGCGAATTGGCCCACAGTGCAAAGCCGCTGAATACGAAGATTTGTCCGGGGAGGAAGATCTCACCCTGGACTGCGTCGTTGATGATGATTGAAGAAGCCATCGAGCCTATCGGTGACGACACAGAGGAACTCTCAATGAAAGCATCAATGTCAGTGTCAAAACTGGTGGATCTCGGGTAGGGGGTCCCAAACTGTGCGTCTAGGTGGATGGTAACAGGAGACAAGGGACACGATGTTTTACCCAGGTTCGGGCCCTCTTGATGGAGGTAAAACCCTACGTCCTGCTTGATTAATATTGATGATGTGTGTTACAAGAGTGGATCTACCACGAGATCAAGGAGGCTAAACCCTAGAGGGTAGCCTATGGTATGATTGTTGTTCGTCCTATGGACTACAGCCATCCGGTTTATATAGACACCGGAGAGGGCTAGGGTTACACAGAGTCGGTTACAAAGGTAGGAGATCTACATATCCGTATCGCCAAGCTTGCCTTCCACGCCAAGGAAAGTCCCATCCAGACATGGGACGAAGTCTTCAATCTTGTATCTTCATAGTCTTGGAGTCCGGCCGATGATGATAGTTCGGCTATCCGGACACCCCCTAGTCCGGAACTCCCTCACTTGCGGTGAATCAGCCTATAAGAAAACGCGACCACAGATGGCAGAAACCGGGAAGGGGAGTAGTGAAGATAAATGTGGATACGTCCTTTTGCTATGAGAATATGAATGGAGGTACGGGAGCTGTTGTGCGGGATGATCGCGGTGATTTTATTGCAGCAGCTAGCTGGTTTATACCGCATGTGACATCAGCAGAATCTGCGGAGATGATGGCTATTCGTAATGGTTTCTATCTTGCTTCTAAGATCGGTTGCAATGCTTTCCAGATAGAATCCGATTGCTCTAATGCAGTCCAAGCGTTTAATATGGAAGAGTACTTGGGGCAGGACTCAGCTATTGTTCTTGAAGGAAAAGAGTTGGGACTAGATGTTGCTCATTCCGAAATTACTGCTTGCCTATGGGAAGCAAATGAGGTAGCCGATTATATAGCTAAATGCTCCCTCTCTATTAGATTCTCGGAGTATTGGGATAGCTCAATCCCGGACTTTATTTCTCAAGTTATTGTAAACGATCTTGCTATCATCTGAGAAATAAAGTTATTTACGTCAAAAAAAAGCTGAGCTATATAGGAGAAGTATCCAGTGCACCGGTTCAATTGGTGCACCAGATGCACCAGTAGTATCGGAGCCCTTGGATATGAATCCGAAGGATTGGAGCAGTTTTAAAGATAGATTGATGAAACATTTACAAAAAAGGGCTCATACTGTGCTGAAATTAACCCGCACTCTATCTAGCTGGGGTTCTCTCCGATCATTGAAACAATGTCATTTGTTTCTTTTTTCAAACATAAACATGGTCATCATGCATGTTGATCCTTACGTTGGAAATCAGCTTTTCTTTGACCAACATTTTTACTTTCGCACAAGGTCAACATTGAACATATTTTCTTGACTTTCAAACTTAACAAAAAATATAAAAGTTTTTTCTACTGAAACTTGACTATATTATATAATTTTGTAACCCTCGCTCACCTCCACATGTCGGTCCCACACACATATGCTTTTGCCCCAAATAAAGTAGTTTTAAGCCAAGTTTCAAATGAAAATAAAATAAAATTTTAAAAACGTATTCAATATTGATCTTGTATCAAGGATCTCATCAAGACAAAAGATGATGGTTGAAACAGAACTGAAACCGTACATTGTCACATCCCTAGCTTCTGGTAATGCACTAGGCTAGACCTCTTGCTGCATCATGTCTAAATTCAAATGAAATTTGAACTGAGGGAATTATTGGAAGCCTCAAAACCCTAAATAAAAGAGGGGCAAAACCCCTAGAAATCTTATTCATTGCTCCAAATGCCTCTTCTTAAATGTTTGATAATTTTTGGTAAGGGTTCTGGTCCCAACCAAAATATTGAACATTTTTAAGGATTTATTTTTGGGACTTTGAATTTAAATCATAGCTATTTGAATTGGACTTATATCTACTATTAAATAAATATAGGTCCAATAATTCTGAAATATTTTGTGGAGCATTGTTTTAATTCTTTTAGCTCCTAAAAATATTGTCAGAAGCAAAATAAATTGAATTGGTTTCAAAACCAAATTCAAAACAAACCTGCAAAATAGAAAACTGAAATAATTAGAAAAAAACAAAACAGAAGAGAGAAGCCCAGCTTACCTGGGCCACTTACCTGTAGCCGGCCCAGCTCCTCCCGCTGGCCCAGCCCACCTCCTTCCCCCCCCTTGTCCTCTTCTTCCTCTGCCAGTAGGCAGAGGCGAGGCGTGGCGCGCGCCCGAAGAGCGCCGGCCACCTCCTGCATCGCCGTGGCAGCCTCCCTGCCTCCCTCCTCGACGCCCGCGACGCCACGCACCCCCCCAGGCCTCTCACTCTCTCCCCGAGCTCCTCTCCTCCTCTGGCTCTCTCGCGCGCAGCCACCAAACACACCCGCCGCCGCCAACGAGCTCTCTCGTGGCCACCGGCCACCCCTAGCCTCTCCGACACACCCACGAGCTCCGCCTCGACCCCCTCCTTCCTCCCCATCGACCCACGGTCCTCCGGAAGCCCTGCAACGCCGCCACCATCGCCGTTCCGTCACCGGCCACCGAAGCTCCCCTCCGTCGATTCACCGGACCCCGTGCCTCCCCTGCCTCGCCAGCAGCACCAGAAGAACCGCGGTGAGCCGCTGCATCGTTTCCCCGGCCTCGTCTCCGCCTCGAATGGATCCGCTATGAGCCTCCGCTGCCTCTCCTGTGCTCGCCCCCTCCGTTCTCGCCCCCTAGCCCCAACTCCCACCGCGGCCGAGAGCTTCTCGCCGCCGGCCATGGCGTGGCCGTGGCCACAGCCACCGCAGCTCGTTCCCGAGCCCACCATCATGATCAGCACGATCGCATGAAACCGTAGACACCCACAACGCCTCCTCCCGTGCTCTGTAACGCCACCCCGAGATTGCCCGAGCTCCGGCAGCCGCAGAAGAGCTCGCCGCCGGCAGCTCCGGCCACCCCAGCTCCTCCCACTTGCACTACCAGACGCGCGCGAGTCTGGGCTTCGCGTGGGTGGTCTCCGCCGCCCGAATGGTCGCCGGAGCGGCGATCCCGAGCCCCTCCGCCGTGTTTGCTGTCGCCGGCGGCTAAACGCCGGCGCATTAGCCTCGGTTGACCAGGGGGTTTGACCTCCCCTGGGTCAATGACATGTGGGCCCGGCCCTGACTAATTCTAGTTTAGGATTAGTTTAAATTTAATCAACTCTGTTAATTAATCCTGACACTGACCAGTGGGCCCGACCCCCCCTAACCTTTTAATTAAATTAAATTAACCCCGGTTAACCCCCCCTGTCACTGACGTGTGGACCCCTCACGTCAGGTTTGACCTGGACCGCCCGTTGACCTGCTGAGGTCAGCATGAGGTCATGCTGACGCCATAATTCATTTTCTGGAATTATTTTATTTCTAAATATTCAGGAAATTCCAGAAAATGCCTAAAACTTCAATAAATCATAGAAAATTAACCGTAACTCCAATTTAAATAAATTATATATGAAAAATTATCAGAAAAATTCAAGGAATCCATCTGTACCATTTTCATGCATGTTAGAACAACTTATCACTACTGTTTAGGGCAAATGAAGTAAATGGCATTTGAATAATTACATATGGAGTTTGAATTTGAATCTTGTATTCAAACCAACTTCATTTAATTTGTTGCTAGTTGCATTAGCTCAAACACATTCATATTGCCATGTCATGAGCATGCATCATATTGTGCATTGCATTGATTGTATTTCTTCTTTGTTGCCGGTATCTGTTCCCTCCCAGTAGAGGATGATCCGACGTTGTGATCGTTGACACTGATGAAGACTCAATGTTATCTTCAGAAGTGCCAGGCAAGCAAAACCCCCTTGTTCATTCCGATACAATCCTACTCTCTCGCTCCTGCTCTCTTTTACTGCATTAGGACAACAACGACATATTTGTTACTTGCTGCGGTAGCTGAACCCCTTTATCCTTTGCATGACCTGTCATTGCCACAGTAAATAGATGAAACCCACTAGCATGAGTAGGAGTTGTTTGAGCCCTGATGTGCCTACTCATTCATGTTTGTTTGTCATGCCTGCTATTGCTTAGAGTTGAGTCAGGTCTGATTCATCGGGGATGAATCAGAGGCGTGTGAACATGTCCTACTGTGTGTGAGCTAAGTGTGTGAACACGATTTGGTAAAGGTAGCGGTGAGAGGCCATGTAGGAGTACATGGTGGGTTGTCTCATTGCAGCCGTCCTCAGGAACTGAGTTCTGTGTTTGTGATCCATGATCAGTTACTACCACACATTGGGCTCCGGGCGCTCCAAGCTCTCTCGACTTATTAATCAACTTGATCTCTGTCCAGGAGTTGCAACTAGTTTCTGGTGTTTGTAGGTAGTGTTAGTAGTCTACCAAGTGGCACCCGGTACAGGTGGGCTTGGGACAGACTAGGCACCGTGGCACGGTGTACCAAGTGGCACCCGGTTGGTGGGCTTGGGAACCCTGCACACATCGTTTGGGGCCGTAAGCGACACCCCGGCCGGATCTCCTTGCGGATGGAACCTGAATAGGCGATAAACCTGGACTAGAGACTTGTTCGGTTAGTCAGGTCGTGGCCGACTCCCTCGCCCGGCTTCCGCTTGAAGGTTGCCGAGGTACATGACGTGTACAGGGCGATAAGTGGCGAAAGCGTGTGTGAAGAAGTACACCCCTGCAGGGTTAACATCATCTATTCGAATAGCCGGATTCCTCGGATATGGAAACGTGGACCCCTTGTACAGTTCATAGACAAGTGAAAGTGGATACTCTAAAATACGCAAGATAAGCGTGAGTGCTATGGATGGCGTTCTCGTAGGGAGACGGGAACGGATCCATAGTGGTGTATTGATATGGTGAATATGTGGACTCGTGTGCGCCACCTCAAAAGAGTTACATTGCAGTCATAGTTCAGGATAGCCACTGAGTCAAAGCTGGCTTGCTGCAGTCAAACCCTACCATCCCCTTTGTTGATAATGATGCATATGTAGATAGTTCTGATGTAAGTCTTGCTGGGTACATTTGTACTCACGTTTGCCTATTTTATGTTTTTGCAGAGAGACTTCAGTCTCACTAGTAGTTCCACGTGGACTTCGACGTTTAGCTTGATACCTCAGCTACGATCTTGTGCCCTCGGCAGGATCTGATAGATAGTCAGGCTTCTCAGCCTTTTTCATTTATAGATGTCTGTACTCAGACATGATAGCTTCCGCTTGTGCTTTGACTTGTATGCTCTGATTGTTGGGTCGTGAGACCCATGTTTGTAATGTCTCGCTCCTCGGAGCCTAATGAATAATTACTTGAGTCGTAGAGACATGTTGTGATGCCATGTTGTATTTGCACATATCGAGCATATTGTGTGTATGTTATTGAAATGCTTGGTATGTGTGGGATCTGACCATCTAGTTGTTTATCTTTAGTAGCCTCTCTTACCGGGAAATGTCTCCTAGTGTTTCCACTGACCATGGTAGCTTGCTACTGCTCCGGAACACTTAGGCTGGCCGGCATGTGTCCTTCTTCGTTCCTGTGTCTGTCCCTTCGGGGAAATGTCACGCTTTGAGTACCGGAGTCCTGTTAGCCCGCTACAGCCCGGTTTACCGGAGTCCTGCTAGCCCAGTGCTACAGCCCGGACCCACTTGCTGATGACCGACACGTTCGAAGCTGGGTCATGGATGCCTGTCCCTGTAAGTCTGTGCCACTTTGGGTTTACGACTAGTCATGTCAGCCCGGGCTCCTTATCATATGGATGCTAGCGACACTATCATATACGTGAGCCAAAAGGCGCAAACGGTCCCGGGCAAAGGTAAGGCGACACCCGTGGGGATACCGTGCGTGAGGCCGCAAAGTGATATGAGGTGTTACCGGCTAGATCGATGTGACATCGAGTCGGGGTCCTGACAGCGTTGGTATCAGAGCTTGACTGCCTGTAGGATTACCAAGCCAAACTGGTCGAAGTTGAGTCTAGAAATTCTTTAGTTATATAAGGGAATTGATTGTGGGATGGAACGTAAGGCTCTTTTACTCCGTATACCTCATGGCCTTCTGATCTGAGTCATCATCTTCTCTTCTACGGGGATTAAGAACTAGGCTATCTCTTCTTTCTATTAGGATCACATGTTACTAATCCGTAGACTTATAGATTGTTGGATTAAGCCTCAGTTCAGTTTCTACCTCTGTATGTTAACTGATGATCTCGAAACCTTGATATTGTGCTTCTGAGTGGTTATGCCACCATTTTTGTGAATGTCTCAAATCTTTTCTGAGCATTTACAGCCGTTATGCCGTCCGAGTCATTCCAGGTTTCTAAATAGTCTGATGCATTTGCAAAATCCTTTCCCTCTGGTTTCGATGTTCCTTTATGCCAGCTCAATCACACTAATTGTTGAGTTGAGGTATTCTATTGCCTTGACATTATGTTGGAGTTACTACTATGACCCTAGGTGTCTTAGGGGTTCACCTAGTAATCTAGCAATGTTTTGTGATCCCAGTGTGATGATTCTGGCTTTTATTCTCGAAAGCATCCCGTGATGCCATTTAGTAGTAGGTATTCTATCCCTGGGTTTTGAACCCGAGATTCACCCTACTTGCTTCATGTTGATAGTTTTGCTTGTTCCTTTAGGTTATTAGTAACCTTTGCATTAGTCCTCGATGTTCGTGGTATTCCTTTCTTCCAAATACTATGAACCGCTTATGGCAGATGTTCCTCGCTGATCGAAAGATCACAATCAGAGTGCTCTCGATGAGTTCTCCATTATATATTGTGGCTCTGCCAGTTCTACCTTTCAGCATGGATTGTCCGGAAGAAATATGTTGAATTCGTTCGACATGCCAAACCATGCATCCACAACTCAGAAAATTATATGTTCCTTTGAGTTGTTCTCGTTAGTTGTCTTCTGACCCTCGTCTATCAATTGATAGTCAAGAGTATGTGTGCAATCGTTCATCAATGCCTATCATTCTTGAGGTCCGTCAAGCCATTCTATTCAGGATGACTAGGAGAAACAAACTCCAGTACCTCTTCCATATCCAGGATTGGGTCAAAGAAGTTGTGCTCCGCAGATCAAATTGCTAATCCAGCTTTTGTTCTGTTCTACCTTGGAGTATTACCATCTTTAAATCGGGATTGTTATAGGAATTGCACACCATTCTATGAACTCCTGGTACAGTGATACTTCTTGCCATCATTGTTCATTCCTCGGTTCCTGTATTATTGTAACCGGAATGCCGACAAGTGAATCGTGATGTGTGAAATCAATACTCCTAGCAACCTTGTTGCTTGGTAGTTAAAGGACAATAATTTCATTCTTAGCGTGTTGTTTATTGAATCATCATCCTAAGATTGATTGTGCTACCTAGTTCTTATTTCGGTGCACCCTTCGATTGATGAGTTAAGATCTTGTCAAGCCCTCACTCATTTGATCATATCGTCTTGCCCTCAAAAGCGAGATTGTTCTCGAGCTTAGTAACATACCGGTGGTTCGTGATTTCCCGAATATCTTCTCGGAAGTATTACCAGGTTGTCACCTGACTACTATGTTGAGCTCGTGATCAAGTCGGGTTCTTGTGAACCACCCTTTCTCCAAGAATCTGTGATGGATATCCCGGAGCTAGTTGGTTAAGCTAGACAACAACTTGGAGAGTTGGAAGATAAAAGCTTGTCTGACTTAGTTAATGTTAAGGGATATTTTTCTGTGTATGTGTGTGTGTTGAAGGAAGATGATATCTTCATTAATTGGTCCTTGTGATCAGTTGTTGGACCTATTGTCTTACCCCATCTATAATTTGAGTATGGGCTATCATCCAATCAGACCAGAACCAACGATATTCGTAATGTTGTCTTACTCGTGGTTGATCCCTCGAGCATACGCCATTATATCTTTGGGTCTGACCAATGCTAACACTTGTTCACTTAACTATGGAATTCCTTTTAAAAAGGAAACCCGGAAGAATTGTTGTTGAGCCCATTGACAACATCCTTATCTCCTCCATGATTTTGTTGACCATTAAGCTAGTGTTGGAAACTTTTGAAAGAATTTCTTCATGCTAGTTCATGGAGCAAATGTTCGGATGTAAGAAGTGACTTCCTCCAGTCCATGTGCATTTGATGCAAGTTGCCGCCGTGGATTCGAGAAAGTCAATGTTGTTTCCTTTGGAATCATCCCAAATCAGTCATGCATACGTGCGAAGTATTCTGTGGTTCGGAGACTTGCAACCTCCATTCTATATGGGTCCCTAGCACACCAAGCCACTGATTGATTTGTTCAAGATTAATAAGTTTTAAGTGCTAGTCCCGAAGGTACCAGACGGATTTGTACAAAACTTCGATATCCTCGCTGATGGTTCCCCCTCCTGAACTCGGTAGTGTTTTATTATAAGACTACTTTGTGGTCATGCTTGTCTTGGACAACGTGTTCACATGTTTGTAGCAGAACCAACTCATGTTTTGGAGCTTGCTATCGTAGTTCATTTCCCGAGAATCTCGCAACGTCATCTCGTCGAATTGTGTTGCAAACTTTCATTTTTCTTCCTAGATTCGATGAGTCTGGAATATCCTAACACCAACCAGATCTGAATCTCAGGCAGATATGATGGTTGGAACATTTCCCAAGAACTATAATATTGGTCCCTCGATAACCGGTAAAGTGGTTGTCGTGGCCAACACACCCAGCCGGAAGACCTATTATTGTAGTATCTTGGTTGAGGAAGTTGGCCACCTCCCCATAAGGATTTCGCAGGATTACCGCTGTAACTGTTCCTTATGGATTCTATTGCTCCCGAAGTCCGACCTTTACTTGATGTTCTAGTTAGCAAGCCATATCTATGAATGGTTACACTAGCACGTCAAGGAGAACATTAGAAGCGGAGTGCTAAATGTCTCTCGGTCGATCATCCAGATTTTGTTTCCTTGGCCTCGCTAGGGTGAAATCTGAGTTGATGTTATCTTCCTATGCATCTGCATCGTCCATCGTTATTCATCATGGTGGTATGTTGTGTTGCCAGGATCCTTGACACGGATGATGGTAAAACCTTGATGAATGTGGAAATGCTCAAGTTCTTGAGAGCACGCACAAGCGCTACGTGTTATCATCGGCACTAACCGAGATTGCTCTCAGTTTCCTCGGCAATGCTATGATCTTTTCAAATGGTGAATTCACTCTCTATTGTTGGGTTCTTCCCCAGTTACCAGAATCATTCCCAGCATTTGCATTTTGTTCCTAGCTTGCACCGCCAATGTGCCATTCTACCATGGGTCTCTTCCACCTCCGGTGATAAGCAGATTCATCCATTACGTTGTCTTCAACAAGGTAATCCACATCATCCAAGTCCGAGTATGCCATTCTACCGACCCCCTCCAAACGATCGTTGTGAATTGCCTTATGCTGGTATGAAGAGTTTCAATGATCTTTGAATCAAAGGTAATTCTTTTTGCCACTTAAGATAATACCCTACGATCACCCTCCTCCAGGATGTTTCGTCGTGGTATCATGGCAATTCAACTCCTCGCTACGTTAACAATCGATTACCACCTTCTTAAGTGTGGAATTATTGTCTACCTAGTGAACCTTCGTCATCCATTTCTTTCCACCCCTCTTGATGTGTATCTCGTGTCTCAACTCGAGAGATGGTTCTAAGTCTCATTCCGTGAGTTAGACCTGAGTTGTTCGTTCTTTAAGAAGATTAATCCTTCTAGAGTTTTCCTTTCCTCTTCTTGTCATGATTAGCTGAAGTTCTCAGAGCAAGACGACAGGACAAAGATGGTGTTCAAATCAACGTTCATTTGAAGTGCAACCTGGATCATGAAGATTGTACTAGTTTGCGTTTCCCCTTCATCCTACCCTACGCTTGAATCTCGAGACGAGATTCTTGTTTAGTGGGGGTGAGTTGTCACATCCCTAGCTTCTGGTAATGCACTAGGCTAGACCTCTTGCTGCATCATGTCTAAATTCAAATGAAATTTGAACTGAGGGAATTATTGGAAGCCTCAAAACCCTAAATAAAAGAGGGGCAAAAACCCTAGAAATCTTATTCATTGCTCCAAATGGCTCTTCTTAAATGTTTGATAATTTTTGGTAAGGGTTCTGGTCCCAACCAAAATATTGAACATTTTTAAGGATTTATTTTTGGGACTTTGAATTTAAATCATAGCTATTTGAATTGGACTTATATCTACTATTAAATAAATATAGGTCCAATAATTCTGAAATATTTTGTGGAGCATTGTTTTAATTCTTTTAGCTCCTAAAAATATTGTCAGAAGCAAAATAAATTGAATTGGTTTCAAAACCAAATTCAAAACAAACCTGCAAAATAGAAAACTGAAATAATTAGAAAAAAACAAAACAGAAGAGAGAAGCCCAGCTTACCTGGGCCACTTACCTGTAGCCGGCCCAGCTCCTCCCGCTGGCCCAGCCCACCTCCTTCCCCCCCCCCCCTTGTCCTCTTCTTCCTCTGCCAGTAGGCAGAGGCGAGGCGTGGCGCGCGCCCGAAGAGCGCCGGCCACCTCCTGCTTCGCCGTGGCAGCCTCCCTGCCTCCCTCCTCGACGCCCGCGACGCCACGCACCCCCCCAGGCCTCTCACTCTCTCCCCGAGCTCCTCTCCTCCTCTGGCTCTCTCGCGCGCAGCCACCGAACACACCCGCCGCCGCCGACGAGCTCTCTCGTGGCCACCGGCCACCCCTAGCCTCTCCGACACACCCACGAGCTCCGCCTTGACCCCCTCCTTCCTCCCCACCGACCCACGGTCCTCCGGAAGCCCTGCAACGCCGCCACCATCGCCGTTCCGTCGCCGGCCACCGAAGCTCCCCTCCGTCGATTCACCGGACCCCGTGCCTCCCCTGCCTCGCCAGCAGCACCAGAAGAACCGCGGTGAGCCGCTGCATCGTTTCCCCGGCCTCGTCTCCGCCTCGAATGGATCCGCTGTGAGCCTCCGCTGCCTCTCCTGTGCTCGCCCCCTCCGTTCTCGCCCCCTAGCCCCAACTCCCACCGCGGCCGAGAGCTTCTCGCCGCCGGCCATGGCGTGGCCGTGGCCACAGCCACCGCAGCTCGTTCCCGAGCCCACCATCGTGATCAGCACGATCGCATGAAACCGTAGACACCCACAACGCCTCCTCCCGTGCTCTGTAACGCCACCCCGAGATTGCCCGAGCTCCGGCAGCCGCAGAAGAGCTCGCCGCCGGCAGCTCCGGCCACCCCAGCTCCTCCCACTTGCACTACCAGACGCGCGCGAGTCTGGGCTTCGCGTGGGTGGTCTCCGCCGCCCGAATGGTCGCCGGAGCGGCGATCCCGAGCCCCTCCGCCGCGTTTGCTGTCGCCGGCGGCTAAACGCCGGCGCATTAGCCTCGGTTGACCAGGGGGTTTGACCTCCCCTGGGTCAATGACATGTGGGCCCGGCCCTGACTAATTCTAGTTTAGGATTAGTTTAAATTTAATCAACTCTGTTAATTAATCCTGACACTGACCAGTGGGCCCGACCCCCCCTAACCTTTTAATTAAATTAAATTAACCCCGGTTAACCCCCCCTGTCACTAACGTGTGGACCCCACACGTCAGGTTTGACCTGGACCGCCCGTTGACCTGCTGAGGTCAGCATGAGGTCATGCTGACGCCATAATTCATTTTCTGGAATTATTTTATTTCTAAATATTCAGGAAATTCCAGAAAATGCCTAAAACTTCAATAAATCATAGAAAATTAACCGTAACTCCAATTTAAATAAATTATATATGAAAAATTATCAGAAAAATTCAAGGAATCCATCTGTACCATTTTCATGCATGTTAGAACAACTTATCACTACTGTTTAGGGCAAATGAAGTAAATGGCATTTGAATAATTACATATGGAGTTTGAATTTGAATCTTGTATTCAAACCAACTTCATTTAATTTGTTGCTAGTTGCATTAGCTCAAACACATTCATATTGCCATGTCATGAGCATGCATCATATTGTGCATTGCATTGATTGTATTTCTTCTTTGTTGCCGGTATCTGTTCCCTCCCAGTAGAGGATGATCCGACGTTGTGATCGTTGACACTGATGAAGACTCAATGTTATCTTCAGAAGTGCCAGGCAAGCAAAACCCCCTTGTTCATTCCGATACAATCCTACTCTCTCGCTCCTGCTCTCTTTTACTGCATTAGGACAACAACGACATATTTGTTACTTGCTGCGGTAGCTGAACCCCTTTATCCTTTGCATGACCTGTCATTGCCACAGTAAATAGATGAAACCCACTAGCATGAGTAGGAGTTGTTTGAGCCCTGATGTGCCTACTCATTCATGTTTGTTTGTCATGCCTGCTATTGCTTAGAGTTGAGTCAGGTCTGATTCATCGGGGATGAATCAGAGGCGTGTGAACATGTCCTACTGTGTGTGAGCTAAGTGTGTGAACACGATTTGGTAAAGGTAGCGGTGAGAGGCCATGTAGGAGTACATGGTGGGTTGTCTCATTGCAGCCGTCCTCAGGAACTGAGTTCTGTGTTTGTGATCCATGATCAGTTACTACCACACATTGGGCTCCGGGCGCTCCAAGCTCTCTCGACTTATTAATCAACTTGATCTCTGTCCAGGAGTTGCAACTAGTTTCTGGTGTTTGTAGGTAGTGTTAGTAGTCTACCAAGTGGCACCCGGTACAGGTGGGCTTGGGACAGACTAGGCACCGTGGCACGGTGTACCAAGTGGCACCCGGTTGGTGGGCTTGGGAACCCTGCACACATCGTTTGGGGCCGTAAGCGACACCCCGGCCGGATCTCCTTGCGGATGGAACCTGAATAGGCGATAAACCTGGACTAGAGACTTGTTCGGTTAGTCAGGTCGTGGCCGACTCCCTCGCTCGGCTTCCTCTTGAAGGTTGCCGAGGTACATGACGTGTACAGGGCGATAAGTGGCGAAAGCGTGTGTGAAGAAGTACACCCCTGCAGGGTTAACATCATCTATTCGAATAGCCGGATTCCTCGGATATGGAAACGTGGACCCCTTGTACAGTTCATAGACAAGTGAAAGTGGATACTCTAAAATACGCAAGATAAGCGTGAGTGCTATGGATGGCGTTCTTGTAGGGAGACGAGAACGGATCCATAGTGGTGTATTGATATGGTGAATATGTGGACTCGTGTGCGCCACCTCAAAAGAGTTACATTGCAGTCGTAGTTCAGGATAGCCACTGAGTCAAAGCTGGCTTGCTGCAGTCAAACCCTACCATCCCCTTTGTTGATAATGATGCATATGTAGATAGTTCTGATGTAAGTCTTGCTGGGTACATTTGTACTCACGTTTGCCTATTTTATGTTTTTGCAGAGAGACTTCAGTCTCACTAGTAGTTCCACGTGGACTTCGACGTTTAGCTTGATACCTCAGCTACGATCTTGTGCCCTCGGCAGGATCTGATAGATAGTCAGGCTTCTCAGCCTTTTTCATTTATAGATGTCTGTACTCAGACATGATAGCTTCCGCTTGTGCTTTGACTTGTATGCTCTGATTGTTGGGTCGTGAGACCCATGTTTGTAATGTCTCGCTCCTCGGAGCCTAATGAATAATTACTTGAGTCGTAGAGACATGTTGTGATGCCATGTTGTATTTGCACATATCGAGCATATTGTGTGTATGTTATTGAAATGCTTGGTATGTGTGGGATCTGACCATCTAGTTGTTTATCTTTAGTAGCCTCTCTTACCGGGAAATGTCTCCTAGTGTTTCCACTGACCATGGTAGCTTGCTACTGCTCCGGAACACTTAGGCTGGCCGGCATGTGTCCTTCTTCGTTCCTGTGTCTGTCCCTTCGGGGAAATGTCACGCTTTGAGTACCGGAGTCCTGTTAGCCCGCTACAGCCCGGTTTACCGGAGTCCTGCTAGCCCAGTGCTACAGCCCGGACCCACTTGCTGATGACCGACACGTTCGAAGCTGGGTCATGGATGCCTGTCCCTGTAAGTCTGTGCCACTTTGGGTTTACGACTAGTCATGTCAGCCCGGGCTCCTTATCATATGGATGCTAGCGACACTATCATATACGTGAGCCAAAAGGCGCAAACGGTCCCGGGCAAAGGTAAGGCGACACCCGTGGGGATACCGTGCGTGAGGCCGCAAAGTGATATGAGGTGTTACCGGCTAGATCGATGTGACATCGAGTCGGGGTCCTGACATACATTCAGTTCAAATTATATAACCATTTTTGTGTTTGGGTCAAAAAATTAAATCCACATATTATTTAAGGGAGAGAGTGTTGGGGAGTGCAGATCAAATGCAATAAACTATCAGGTTGCTTCTGTAAAAATGGTGTTGTCCAGCTTATGACCAAATCTGACATGTTGTCCTTTCATCTAGTGGTTGAAAATTCACTGGTGGATCCGGTGCACCAATTGGGCCGGTGCACCAGATACGTTCTCGAGCAATATAAGCGAGTGTTCCCCTTTGTAATAGTTGGGCATTTTCATTCCTATAATGAATTCTATCAACACTTTACAGCTAATACAAGCATATGCCTAGCATACACTCTCGTGTCTCATGAACCCTAGCATACACTCCCGAATTTCTCGATCTCAATCCATAGATGGGGCGTGACAATTGGTATCATGAGCCAGTCCGATCCTCGGCGGCGCGTGGAGCAGCATGGAAATTTTCTCCCCCCCAATTCATCTGGCAGCGGGGTACGATGGTGGTGTCAGGGTTGGAGTACGGCGGTGGTGTGTTGGCGCTGGTGGTGGTAGACCTATTCGGCGACAACTTAGGGCTAGTTCTTTTGAGGTATGCTGTGGAAATAAGCTCCTATGGAAATAAGCTCAAAATAAGCTCCCGTGGAAATAAGCTCCAGATAATAAGCTAGCTAGCTCTTTTCACTGCCTGTTTTTTCAGCTTCTGTGTGGTATGGTTAGTGGAAAGTCTGTAATGCCCTTAGACTATACTGTTGTTCAGATTAAATGATATTGCACTATTTTTTATCATTTTGTTACCCAGATGAACATACATTTGACTTTCAAACACCATAACATGTTATAATCAAACAAAAGGAAGATCATTGTCTCGCATACGAATATCATACAAGCATCACTGTCTCATGTAGTACGCGTACGTGATAAGAAGTACGGAATAAAAAAGATCCGTAAATTATTACATGGTTCTCCCAACAAAAGCATACACCCTAGAGCTAACCATCAAGGGAAAACACTTGTAGCAATAGCATCACAGATGGAACCCATAGTACCATCATCAGTGGGTGCACGCTGATGAGAAAGGCTCTCCTCATGAGCATAAGATCCACTCTCAACCATGTCAAAATGTTGATCACTTAGTTTGCTCTCACGAATGAAGTTATGGAGACATGCGCATGCAGTAATGATCTTTGTTTGTGTAGCAGGTTTGTACCATGTGATGCCAAGGAGGATTCTCCATTTCATCTTTAGAAACACCGTACGATCATTCAATGACGTTCCGTAGTGATGAATGTAGATGATTGAAGGTCTCATATCTTCCTCGTGGTGGTACTTGTTGGAAATCAGGTACATGGTAGCGTTGTCCTTTGTATGGTGCTAGATATCCAACTTTGTTTGGATATCCAGAGTCAACAAGATAATATTTTCCTGCATTGTTAACAAAGATGATCAAAACCAATTAGTTCATGCAAAACATTAGAGCACAAGAATGCATGTACAAGTTATTACCGTCCGGAGGGTGTGGAAAGTAGGAATATTCAACTTGTGCATCATTGATTACACGTGTGTCATGAATAGATCCAGGCCATCCAACAACAACAAACGTAAATCTCATATCAAAATCGCAAATCGCCATGACATTCTGAGTTGTTGAACCTTTCCTGTTGCGATACTTGGGTTGCTCACTTGCAGGCACAACACATTCAATATGTGTTCCATCTATTGCCCCAATGGAATCCTTGAAGTGAGGCCAAAATCTTGTTTTTTTAAGCGAGTCATGAACTTGGGTGAAAGATCGATCTTTGGGTTGAATGTAATCGCCAGCCATACGGTACACACACAACAAGACCTCCTTAAATTTTTTGTTGATGTTAGACCGACTGTGTTCAAAATGATCTGCAACATTGTCGGTGATTTGGCGTGACCCCAAAGTCCACAAGAATTGTGCTAATGCCTCTTTGCTTGTCATGTTGCAAGTTGACTTTAAACCATACTTTTCAACTAAAATGTCATGAAGTGAGTAAAACACAGACCTTCGCATCCTGAACATAGAGTAGAATATTTGTGGTTGCTTCTCCTTCTCTTCCACCCACTGCAATCCTGTCATCATTGGCGCTCTTCTAGGTCCATATGGCAGCCTCTCTTTGTATAGAAGATAATATGCCATTACAACAACACAAAAATCAAGTTCTTCCTCCTCTTGCTCCCGAACAGAGATGTCCACCTGTGATATAAACACAATAGAAATATCAAGAACATTTGTCCACAGCAAAACAAATCACAACACCATTAGTACAGATTAGTTCACAACAATAAAACTAAGTTCACATCAAACATTTATAGCAAGTTGATTCACAACAGTACAAAGTAGTTTGAATCAATACAAATGAGCTGACAACAAAGCAAATAAGTTCACAACACCACAAATGAGTTCCCAACAAAGAAAATAAGTTCTATTTTTTCGTAAATGTTTCCCATGCCCTGTTGATCCATTCAAGCGTCACACTTGGATGTTCCTCCTTTAGTGCACTAAAGACATCACGACGTTCCTTCTTCTTAAAGAGTTCTAGAGCATGGAAATATACTTCACTTCCGGGTTTACCTCCATAATTCACCACCATGTCCTTCATCTCCTTAATCTCATCACTCACATGATCCTCCTTCATTTCAGATGTCGCCGAATTGCGGCTACTCTCCCTCTTTTCCCAAAGGTCGGCAATACGCTTTAATTGCATTCTATCCTCACTATCTTTTGCAATCTTTTCCACCATCGCAGGACTAGGTGAATAAGGACATGATCTCTTCTTTCGACCTATAGCTTTGTTAGGTGTCACAGGAGTAGCATCTACTTCACATCCTGAACCTGCCGCATCATCATCATCAATGTGAACTTGAGAGGCACCAACTTGAGATGAGGGAGGTGCCACCCTCGCATACTCATTTGTCACACTAACATCATCAAATATAGCACTCAGTTTGATCTCATCCTCCAGTGGAGCAAAGCGAAACTTGGCGGCAAGTTCATTTCTCTGAAAATAAGCATATCACAAATTAGTGCAAGAATTGCCAAAGTAAGAAAAGTAACAAATGAAATTGATATGAAGATATGTATACCTGTATCTCATTTTCCCACCATTCATCACTAGCCGCAATGATCTTGGTAACAGGGTCAAACCCAATGCCTGATGCCTTTTGTGTTAATGTCTTCCAAACAGCATACTCTTTTTTCAGCACATACCACTTATTCTTGAATTGCTTTTTGGCATATTCTCTCCTCGTGCGCTAAAAAAACTTTCTTTCCACATTGTCATATCCAAGTGGTGTCAATGTTCCTTCTTTGCCACGGTTATTGACATTCACTTATTCCACACAAATATCAATGAAAGTTCTAAGACCCACATTATCCCATTGTGCTTTCATCTATTTCTCATCATGTCAATGCAAAAGAATTGGATAATTAATATGTAGTACAAAGAATATCTAGATATTGCTTTTACAGAAGTATATATAAGCAACACATCATGTCAATATTTCTTCTATGCAACCAGAGGGCAACAATTATACTACTAATCTAGATGAAAACATCATACTTTAGCAGTTTCAAGGAACACATCTAGATGAACTTTTTGGCAAAATAAATCACAGGATCAGCTGCTCACCTTGGTGGCTCACGGCCAGGAGGAGGGGAGGGGCAAAGGGAGTAGCCGTCCGCCGGAGTGGGGCGCCGTCCACCGGAGTGGAGCCCTGGCCGGACTGGGCCACGAGCTGCTGTTGCTGCTGGACACCAGGGACAGAGGGGATGCAGCTGAGGGAGGGGTTGCGACCGTGGGAGCTAGGGTGGAAGATGCAGGCCTACCCGCTGGCCATGTCGTCGGATATGGCCTTGTCGAGGAGCGGAGGACCTGAGGACTAGCGGTGGCGGTGGCGATTGATGGGAGGAACCCTAGGCGGAGTGACAGAACGAGGGATGAAGCGCTAGGGAGGGGATCGAGTGCTTTTTTTTGCATGCGGGACGGTTCTGTGTGGGACTGGGCGATGTAATTTTTGATGTAATAAGATCAAACAATAGGGGCACGTCTCTATACCCTTTCGTTTTTAAGTGAGATGCTGCGGGAAGTTGCGGGAAGCCACTCGACCCCAGCTTTTTTCCATCATGAAGGAGAAGGAGGTGAAAATAAGCTAAGCTAGCCTTTTGAAAACGAGTTCTTTTCAGCTTCTAGCTTATTTTGACAATAAGCTACTAGAAGCTGCAAAAGAACTGGCCCTTAGGTCCATGGACTAGTTGCCGGAACAAATTGTTCCTGTGGAAAAATCCTAGGTCCCTACTGAGTGGTGTTGCAAGTAAAAGTGCTAGTTATCGACTAGAGGGGGGTGAATAGACGATTTTTATGAAAGTCTTCAAGACATGCAATGTCTTCAAAGACAGAAAACCAAATGCAACCTAAACAGTATGCAGCGGAAGATAAACTACACTAGCCAAGCCATAGTCTAGTAAATAGTATAAAGTAAACACGAAGTTAAATAGCAGCTAGGTAGAGTGGATCAGAATAAGAAGACAGTATGAAACTAATTATGCAATCGGAGAGGATGTCTTCACACAGTGAAGCCAAACAGTGCAAACAAGCAATGACTTCGCGAAGCTAAACAGTAAGTAAGGGTGAAATGATAGACCCGTTGCTTAACAAAGACAAGTATTCCAGTTGGTGTGACAACTGTACGTCTGGTTAGGGAGGCTGAGATTGAACTCAGAAGACCGCGTCTTCACCTTATTCCCCTTGAGCTAAGGACACTTAGTCGTCTCCCAATCACTCTCGTAAGTCTTCAAGGTAGACTTCCAAACCTTCACAGACTTTGTTCACCGGCGATCCACAATGACTCTTGGATCCTCAGAATGTGACGCCTAACCAACTGGAAGATACACAATCTTCAAGTGTAATAGGTCTTTAGATCACGTAGACAGAAAGACTTCAATGATGCCTAACACTCTTTGGCTCTGGGTGTTTTGGGCTTTTTCCACGCAAGGTTTCCGAAATGACCCTGGGTCACTAAGGAACCGACACGCGTCCAACAGTTGGATTTCAAACATACGCGACAGCTTGAATTGGGCTACAAGCAAAGCTGACTCATCCGACTCTGGATAAGGTTTACTCTCATAGTCTTCGCTCGAAGACATAGGATTTGGGTTGAGCATCACATCAGTTTTCTGACTTTGTTCACTTGGACCCACTTAAGAGTTCGATGGTTCCTATGACTCAAGAAAAAATAAAATGAAACTACGAAGGAAATTATGTCTTTGCACTCCATAGTCTTCAAGTGGATGTCTTCACACGTCATTATCTTCGACGTGAATGTCTTCATGAACCACCATTATCTTCAATGTCTTCATACATTTTTAGGGGTCATCTATGGTAGGAAAACCGAATCAATGAGGGACTTCTGCCTGCGTTATCCTGCAATTCTCACAAACACATTAGTCCCTCAACCACGTTTGTCGTCAATACTCCAAAACCAACTAGGGGTGGCACTAGATGCACTTACAATCTCCCCGCTTTTGGTGATTGATGACAAACTGATTGGAGTTTTCAATGGGGATAAAAATATGTGTAAGTTAAAGAACACGGTCATTGGCTTCATGAAGTTGAAAGGGCTCCCCCTGAAGATGTGCATATTAGTAATTTGCCTTTGAATGCAAATGCACATGGCATGTTTTGCTTTGTGGAGATCTCCTTCAATTCATGAAGACAATTCATCGTGCATACAAAAATGTAGTGAAGATAGTGACATGCACAATGAAGAATGGGCGTCTGTAGAACAAAAGTGCCTTTCTGCTCCCGAGCTCATTTGAGCTCGGTGAACAGTAAAATCGAAAAAAATAAAAAAGAATTCAAAAAATTCTAATTTTTTTTCAGAGAAACATTGAAAAAAGTTCTAAATGTTTGCAAAAATTCATCATGAAATCATATTCCTGTAAGGCGTGGCAAAAAAAAAACAAATTCAGCCTCCAAAATGCTTTTGAAAGTAGCATTTTCAGAGTACCGATTTTGTTTTTTTTGCCACGCCTTCTAGAAATGTGATTTCATGACGAATTTTTGCAAGCGCTTAGAACTTTTGTCAATGTTTCTACCAAAAAAATTTGGAATTTTTTGAATTTTTTTCGATTTTTTTTCGATTTTACTGTTCACCCGAGCTCATATGAGCTCGGGTGCAGAAACTCCACGTCCGTCTGTAGAATGACTTCATGCAGAATTTATCATCGCAATAAAAGGTAGCAGCAAAAGTGGCAGACGACTATCAAGGTTTAAGTGTTACAACTCAAAATCAACAGTTCAAGAACGGGAGTTGCAAAACTTAACAAAAATAATCACCTGACCCATATAGACCCGCTTGAAGACTATCAACTCATAGGATTCTCCCCCTTTTGTCAGGAATGACCAAAAAGGAGTGAAAATATAGAGTGTCTAAGCATTCCCATGTGGTGTTGGAGAAGATGTTGGGGTAGGCGGGTCGACGTTGGAGTTGGGCGGTGCAGAAGGGCCTGATGTAGAATCTTGATGTAGTGAAGCCATGGCTGGTGAAGTGGCATCGTGCTCTTCATCAATGACTCACGCTACAATAGTTGGAGCCGAAGATGAGTAGTCAAGATCTTAAGGGAAGGTGTTGGACGCCAACTTGCTAACTGTGGAGGCCTAGATTCAAACTTGAAATGTTCAGTGAATCCATTTGCAATTAGTTCATCTTCAGAGCACAGCAGAGTGAGGCTCTTCCAGGCACGCCGACAGGCTTCGTGAGCAACAAAAGAATTATTGGTGGAGAGGTTGCGTATGTAATTGACATCCACAAGAAGACTTTGCATCTGACGCTTTATCCAGTCATGATGCACATCCTGCTTCTGATGAAGAGAAACAAAAAGCTCTCGGTCATTAAGTACATGAGCACGCTTCTGAGGCCTTTGAGCTACTATGCTGGCTGTAGCATCAGTGGGAGCACGATGAGGCAGCCGAAGCTGACCGACAAGAGGACCAGCAACATTAGGTGGATTTGGCACATGAATGGCCTCAACAGGTGCTGAGAAGCTATGAAAAGTTGCATTGTCGCACTGGTTCCTTGGCAGGCTTTGGGTAGATGGCTTCATGAGACATATGCACTTTAGGCAGAAAGACAACTTGATTGCGCGCTAAATCCTGATAGTTGATGGCGGAGTGAAGCTTGATCAACCACATAACCCATGGTGCATAGAACTTGAGGCCAAACAGATCAATGCCTGAAGCTGCCAACTAACGAATGAAGAAATCTTGAGTGTTGAAGCGGATGCCATTGAGTATGTAGAAGACCAGTGTCTTCATAGTGCCCTCAATCTTGGTGTGTGGAGAGTGCCCTTTGATTGGCCATAGAGTATGCCTCAGAATATGATATATGGTGCGGGGCAAATACTCGAGGTCATTGACAAAGAACAGTAATACCTCCCTTCTTAGGGACACAATGAGCATGACTTACACATCTACTATGAGCAATAGGATAAATTGTACCTGCTTCTAGAAGCTTTAATATTTCATTTCTTACCACTTCTTTCATCTTAGGATTTAACCGTCGTTGATGAACAACAACTGGTTTAGCATCAGGCTCCATATTAATTTTATGTTGACACAGAGTGGGACTAATACCCTTAAGATCATCCAGAGTATATCCAATAGGTGCACGGTGCTTCTTCAGAGTTTTCAATAATTTCTTTTCTTCATGTTCTGAAATGTTAGCACTAATAATAATAGGATATATCTTATTTTCATCAAGATAAGCATATTTCAAAGTATCATGCAATTGTTTAAGATCAAACACATGGTCACTCTTGGGTGGTAGAGGATCTCTAAGAGTCTCAACATGCAGATTGTGTTTCAAAGCAGGCATTTGTTTGAAGAAAAATCTTGTCTAATTACTTTCTTTCATTCATAAGCATATCATTTTCATGGTCTAGCAAATATTGTTCTAAAGGATTAGTAGGGGGCATGACAATCACTACAAAAAAAATACACTTCCGTGATGATACGTGTTTGTCACAGTAGGTCACGTTTTTTGTCATGCATGTACATCCATGACGATTTTATGACAGAATTAAGATAGTCATACCTGTGCTGTCGTAGAAGTGTTCCATGACATTACCAAAATTATCATCACGGAAGTGTCCACTTCCATGATGATAAATCGCGCGTCACAGAAGTGCTTTCGTCAAGGGTGATCGACACGTGGCATCCACCGTAACGGAACGCCGTTAAGCTATTGAGTCGGGTTTTGGATCCGATAACCCATTAACAACCCCGACCAACGGGGATTTTCCACGTGTAAAATCATCATTGGCTGGAGGAAACACGTGTCGGCTCATCGTTGGGACATATGTCATCCACTCATTGGACAGAAGGCGCCTATGATACGTCGGCACGTGGCACAGCCCAACAGAGGCCCATTCCTGTGAAAAGGTCGGCCCGTTTGACTTGGTCAAAAGGTGGCGAGCCGGCCCATGGAAAGCTTGTTAATGGCCTGTTCGCATATAGCCTATTTACAGTCCGCTAACCCAAGGCCTGTTACGCCCTATCTGAATTAGGCCCAATAGCGTCATCTGGGCCATCCAATATGATTCTAGCCCGTTTTCACTTCTGGCCCATGTATGGCCCATGACGTCTTTCGACCCATATGAGGCCCTTTGTAACTCTTGGCCTATTAACGGCCCGTGGTGAAACTAGCCCGTAATGAACAATGCATCACTTTACACCCATTAATGGCCCGTGGTGAAACTGGCCCGTAATGAACAGTGCATCACTTTATACCCATTAACGACCCGTTATTCCGTTGGGCCGTTTCTAGCCCATGTTATCTTTTGGCCTTCTCAGAGCCCATTTATTCTTGGGCTCATTTCCAGCATTCATTTACTTATGGCCCGTTACTGTCATTTTCTGCTTGTGGGCCAAATTCAGCCCGTGGTTATAGTCGGCACGTTTGTGGTCCGTTAATACGTTGGGCCGTTTTCATAGTGTCATCAAATACGGCCTATTAACGATGGCCCGTTATGGTCGGCCCATGAGCGGACGATTCCAACTCTAGCCCGTTTACGGCCATAATGCGGCCTGTTATTGGCCCATGTTTGGCCAATCGATCATACGGCCCGTATAAGGCCCATTGATGATACGACCCGTAGAAGGACCATTGTTTCTATGGCCCATAGAAGGCCCATTGTTTCTACGGCCCATAGAAGGCCCACTGTTTCTACGGGCCGTAGAAGGCCCACTGTTTCTACGGCCCGTAGGAGGCCTAGTGTCACTACAGTAAATATTAGCCCATGGTTATTTTGGCCTAGTTTTAAAAAATAGGTTATTGCAGCCACTAACAAATCGCGGAAAAAGAACTGCAATGACTACAATCAAACAATTGAACAAGACAACAAGGAAATAAATAAGAAAGCAGCTTATGCTAGGCTATCACGGCTATCACACATATTACATCCACTGGGCATCAAAGTTCGCCACCCGTGCAAATAAACGCGCTGACAAAAGAATATACAAAACCGAGAGCACTTTAGAAGGCACTAGGCCTGCCCAGGTCGCCCCCCCCCAACGGCCGAAGAAGGTGAGTAGACCTCAGTTGTGTCAACAATAGATGCATCAACACTAGATTTATGGCATGATGGTGCGCACGACAGTCCTCTGACATCTTCATTGCATCTTTGACTTCAAGTCGGAGCTGAGCTGAAGCAAACCTTTCCGCTTTAAGTTGAGACTGAATAAGTCGAACTGATTGAGGCAGCGACTGCACAGAGGTTGTCTCACACCTGCTGGTGAGTAGCTTCAACTCACTGTCTTCATCAAGACAAGACCTTGGGGTCATCTTGCTGTCCTCAAGATGGTTTGGCTCAATATCTTCCCTAAAGTTCTGCTTGGCGTAAGAGATACGACTCTGAAACAGAAACAAGGAGACACATAACAGGTTTCACAATTATATAAGCAAATAAATGGATCTGTTCTGCATCAGGAACATGGTTTTACAACTACAATTTGAAACTGGTAGTTGTTGAAAACATCCAATCAGATGTAAACACCAAAGCAAACAGTAGTGGAGGAAATGATGCCTATCCAAATCTATACTAGAACAAAGTTTGAAGGCTTGAGAAGGATGAACTTACATTACATGTTAACACGAGCTGGACAAAGCCCTTCTCCATGTTGATGGAAGGATAATTCAATAAATTCCCCAAAGAAAATTCTTTATAAGCATTGCCATTATTCTACATTTTGCAAAGAGTAAATATAGATCAAATAATATTGGAAGAAACAGAGGATAATGAAGCTCAGCTGCAGACTGATGATACATAATCAAATAGCAATTAATTAAGTACAACGTTACAAGGCAAAGGGAGAGAGGTACTGACAAGAGCAATGCAGAGCCCAATATTGTTTTGAGATCGTATGATCCTTTGAGCAAGGAGATTCATCTGAAATTAGTTTTCATACAAGAGAGAAAGCAGAAATTTAGAAGTTCAAATTTTGAATTGATATCATAGACGGTACTTGACGCTGGGCTCCCAGCAGTTCTAATAGGGGTTTGGCCACTGGAGTAGGGGTAAGTGTGGTACAGTTGGGCCTGTGTTTTCTGTGGCTGCTGATCTATCTGATTTAACAGGTATCACTACCTTTTCCAAATACCTAGTTTGTACTCCTTGAGGATCTGCACTCACCCTCTTCCTTTTGGACATCTATTATGAAAGAACAACATCTGACTGAAAAAACATAGTGTGACGACACATGGAATAGGTACAAAAAATGGATAGGTATGGCATATACTCATATATGATGCTTAAACTAAGCAGATGGTGTAACAAAGTAGAAGTAATGCAAGAGGTCAGATGCAAAACATGTGCGACCAATACAACTTTGCAAAGTTAGAGCAAGCACCTTGATGAGTGAATAAGATAGGCCATCCTCCACCATGCCAAGTTTGTTAGCCAGTGGATTGTTCTGCAATATTCCTCTCATGCGTCCATTCTCATATTCATTTTGATAATGTTCAATATCTGACATGCATGAAAACATAAAAACAAGTGAGATTTTCTTTGTAATGCAGAAGTGATTCTAATCCAATACTGCCTCCCTGTAAACCCCTTTGTGCTATCTCTGCAATTCTTTTAAGAGATGCCATGCATGCTGTAATTTGTTGTGTGCATTAATATAATGTGGCCTACTACTCAAAATATGAGAGCTCCAGAAGTGATGACACTTCGCAGATGACAGCTTCAACATATAGTAAAGAAGAACAAGTCGACCTGACCTGACAGATTCAAAATATACTAAGGGAGAACAACTCGACCTGACCAGTCGACCGCAAGAGAAGAGTATCATCTTAAAGAAGAGCAGAAGAGCAAGCAGATTGAAGATATTACAAGTCTTTCAATACAATGTCGGTTGGCCACCCATGATGAACCAGAGCGCACAGAGAAATACTATTCTTTCCGGTCTCTCCATATGTGGCTCACATGCATTTCGAAACTAAAGTAGGAACATTTAGCTAACCAATTAAACATCTCTCAGTTTTACTAATATCAGCAATAATATCAGATATGAATTTGTACAACTAAGCTTGTTTAGCTCGATGGGTGGAGCAGTGCTATTACGACACGAACCACGTAGGCTGATTGTGGTCATCATAAAATGGGGAAACCATAAGCATGATGAGTACAGTGTTGACCGTGGCAGTGGGATGGCAGATCTGAAGCTGCAAACCGCGCAAAGGGTAGTTAGCAACCGATGTTTGCTTTGAAATAACAACTAAGATTTGGTATGGACAAGAAAGTACGGTCAACAAGTGACAAAGAAATGCAATTATGCTGTCTCTCTATATGTCGCGACATGCATTTGGAAACTCAAGTGGGACCTTTAGCTAACCAATTAAATGTGTCGGTTAACTAATATCAGTATCATATCACAATCATATTTGAACAACTAAGCTTTCGAATTCTGAGTGTTGTGTTGTTTAGCTTGAAGGGTGGAGTAATGCTAGTACGACAGAAAGCACCTACGCAGATCATAGTAGAGTAGATAAAAGGGGAAAACCCTAAGCATCAAGAGAAAAATCAGGAAAGTGGAACTAGCTGGACCAGTGGGTGGCGCACATGCTTTTCGAAACGAATATAGGAACATTAGGTGACCAATTAAACGTTCTCTGTTTTAGTGATATGAGCATCATATCAGATTCGTATTTCAACACGTAAGCTTTGGGTTGAGGTCTTGAGGAGCAGTGCTAGCACGACACGAAGCGCCTACGATGATGGTAGTGAATATAAAGGGGGGAAGCCATAAGCTGTACGAGTATAGTGCCCATGCCATGGCGGATCTGAAGGTGCAAACCGGACAAAGCTACTTCGCAACCAATGTTTGCTTTCAACTAGCCACTACGATTTGGTACAGACAAGAAAAGTACAGTAAACAAATTACGATCTATTTTCCGGGTGAGATCAATAACTTAAGCACATATGGAAGAGTACCACCTCTCTTGCGATGCCGTGTAGGCCTATGCTGATACATTGAGGGTGCTGCGGGTGCGAGGGCTGTTGGCGGCGGGGAAGAAGACTTTATACGGCAGACGGCCGGGTCGGGGGATATATCCTGTTGCCGTGGACGAGGCGGTCATAGGAGCGGCAACGACAAGGTGGACGACGGCGCCGATGAAGTGAGAGGAGGCGATGAAAGGATCCTGGTCCAGCGTCGTGGATGAGAGACGTCCATCTCTTGCAGTGGACGACGGGGTAGGGGTAGCGGCTCCGGCAAGGTGGAGGATGGGGTGGCGGACGGAGGAGGCTGGCCGCAGCGCGGAGGTTGTCATGCCGCCGACGGTGTATGAATGGGGAAATGGAGGGGAGGGGGATCTCAAACTTTGGGACGCACTTCTCTGAAATGTGGGAAAGTTACGGACTTGTCCCCCGTTTAAAATTTTGGACATCGCGTCGGTTGGGGATAGGACAGTAATCTTGCATCTCCCAAATATTTGCCGGCAACTATTTCGGGCGAGGAGAGGATGTTTTGCCGCCCACGGTTGGCGCCCATGGTGTATGAACGGGGCTGACAGGTAGGGCAGTTGTGTCATGTCTGAGGGAAGTTACACATCTGCCCCTATTTAAAATATTAGCCTACATCGATTTCGGACGAGGAGAGTTTGTTTTGTTGCCCACCATGTATGAATGGGGAAATGGAGGAAGAGACACATGCCTTTCGGACGAGCTTGAATCAAATGTGTTTTTCCGCCCACGTTTGGCGCCCACCGTGTTTGAATGGGCTCAGAGGCCGTCGTGTCATGTCTGATTGAAGTTACTAGTCTACCCCTATTGACAGCAGTATAAGTCCGGTCGATAAAGATGTCAAGTGTCAGGGGTAGACAGTAATTTGCATCTCGCAAACACTTGCTTCGGGCAACCCACAAATTATAGTGGGTGTTTAGCTGCTTCATTCAAAACTTGGGAGAATTAGCATTCACGTTTGCCCTGGGCCCTGGCAAACAAAATTCAAATCCAATTTGCATTCGATTACGAATATCCACAGATAATTCTACATTTTGTTATTTATATCTCAAAACCACCAAAAAGATTTATTCCACCTTTATATATGATTATGATTTAGAAATGTCGTGGTCTTCGAATTCAGTAGGTTGGATACACTCTGAGTCAAACAATTATTTCATCCAACACAATATGCTCACACGAAAACCAGTTCACCTTATGTCAATCATACAAGTACTGAGGATTACCTCGCCTAAAAAATTTGGATCATTACAACACATGGACAACATAGGGGGTCTTGCAACATAATCCATTCAGAGACATGACACAACATGCAAGTACAATAATCTACACAATTTCAACTGGCATCTAAAGAATAACCGGGATTACCTTGGGCTTCAGATAGCAGAAACAGCAGGACCTCCTCCGTCTTCAAATGCAACATTCTTACTTCCTCCAATTCTTGGGTTGCTTGCATAATGCGTGCCGCTAATTCCATAATTTCCAGCCTCAAGATAAAGATTACCTCATTCATGGCAGCCACACCATCTCTTTCTGCCTCTAGTAGAGCCTCAAGCACTATAATATCTGTGCTCAGACTGCTCTCCGGCGGTGTTGCCTCTGAACTGCTACCATCTGGTAACATGGATGGTGCACTGCTTCCACAAATAGATTCTGGGGTTGTAGATTTTTTGTGTCCTAGCGTGAACGGCATCCTGATTGGTTTCCGCTGGACATAAGTAAGAGATAGTTATCGTATGATCCAGACAGTAGGCTTACATGGTAAACGACGGACAAATTATTGCCGAGCATGGCAAACTATATTTAAATGGTTCGAAGCTGCATCAACCGAAAAGAAATTAAAATGGTAAGATGAAACTAGGGATGTAAGTGGCAAATAAACGACATCCGCCAGTCCCATCTAGTTAGTGTTTGCTACCTCCCTAGTTCATTTTCCTGAAAAAACAAAAACTCTTTTGAGCTATCATACCACTAGTGGACTTTAATCAGGATTAAACGGGACCTAGTTGACATCCCTAGTTGAAAGGGAGTGTACCACCGCTATATTTAAGTTGCCAGGGCATCTAAGCAGTTGAAATAATCTAAGAAAGCACTTAACAGTGTGGCCTCATATAAACTACAAAGACAGTCTTGTGATGAAGTTGAGAGGAAAAGTTAAGGACTCAAATGAAATAGGCATGCATTTCTTTACGATTGTACAACAGGCACTGCTGACATATTGGCCAACTCAAGTATAGCGTAACAACAAACAAGCATTTGAATCAAGCAATACAGCAAAGCAGACAACTGAACTATTTGTAATTTGGTAGGATTATAGGTTGAGGGCACAAGCCAAGAAAGCAGCCCACTCGCATTACATTTCACATGTACTAAAATACACTGGCTTACCATATGTTGCTGTGAAGCCTCGCTGCTGTTGCAATGTTCTTTGAAGATATCGTCAACATCCCGTGGTTGCAAATCTAGTTGTTGTAGTTTATTCTGCACCCTCTATTTAGGTAAAATTAATTTTAATCGCATGCACTGGTCCAAATTGATCATCAATGGTTCATCTAAACTAATGAAAGAAGGGTGTGTGCATACACGACAATATATCTGCTTCCCTCTATTTTTATGCTTGTTTGAGGTGCTAGCCCCAAAAGAACAAATATTTTGCTTGATGGGGTTGGCAGCTCCATAACTAATAGAAGCATCAAATTAGTCATGCAACTTGGGAAGATCAACAACACACAAACAAGTAATGAACAGAGGCTCGGAGCAGTGATGTAATAGCTAGCATCAGAAAATGTAGGGTAAAATGAACAAAAAGGAGTGAAACCACATGCTAGTTTGCTGATGTGTAATTAAGCATAGAGAACATTAAGCAGTCTGATGGAACCAACAGGTGGCATCAAAACAACACGATTATCATAAATATAGCATTCAAGAGGTAAAATAGTAGGCAGTGATATCTAGGAAGTACAGTAATACAGTACTTAGGACAAAACTAAAGCATATTAACTATATGTTTACTGGTATGTAATTTAGCACATGTAACATGTTCACTGCCAGAATTATGGCCCTACAAGTGCAAGCAGAATAACGCGTCTCATGAAAAACTGAATGATGCCCTGAAGAAATTCAAAGGTGCGGTGCTTATGCTAGGAAAGTGAACGTAGGCACCGGCCATTGGATAATAGTACCTGATTCTCGGCGGCGTATGGGTATCGTTGTCATACTTGATAGCTAAGGATCGTCGATGGTGCTTGTGTTGCGGTTGAGTTTGGGCTGGCTATCGCCGTCGCTGAAGTGGCTCCGGTGCTACGGTTGCGGCGCATGTTGACATACAAGAAATCTCATTTGTGGTAAGTGAACAGTTGCATGATAAAGAGAAAAACTGAAGGAGTACAAATCGAAATAACCTGATGAGGCTGCGGCGTTGGTAAAGCAGGGCCGGTGGAGTTGAATATGGCGTCCGTGGAGCGGGTCCGGTGTAGTGGACGAAGGCTTCGACGGGCGCATTGTATAGTGCTTTCGGTGAGGCGGATCTGTTGCGGCAGACGAGGGCTTGTATGAAGGGCCAGCGAAGGGGCGGACGAGGGAGTCAGTGAAGGGCCTCCACTGTGGTGGACGAGGGCGCCGGTTAAGCAGATCTGGTGCAGTGGACCATGATGGCGGTCAAGGAGATCTGGAGCGGTGGACAAGCCAGTCGCTGAAGCAGCTCCGGTGAAGTGGTGAGTTGGCAGTTGGGGGTTCCAAGGTGCGGAAGGTAGATCCGGCGGGGTGTGAGGTCCACCGCTGCAGCGGAGGACTAGATTCGGTGGCTTGCCGTGGTTGGGGGGTCGGGGAGGGGAAGGGGAGGGGATCTGGGGAAGAATGTTGGGGGCAAAGAGGGGAAAACAATGGAGTTACCAAAGCAGCCCTTTTCCGTTCATGTGGCAGGGGTAAAACAGGAATATCGCAGGGCTAAACCTTCGGGCGCGTGATATTTCGATGTGAGCGGGAAGTTTGAAAGCTTTTGGCGCCTAAAATTGTAAGTATTCTGCTCTCATACGGCCGGCTATGATATCATGGCCGACAATTTGTTTGTTTTGCATGCAAAAAGATGTGCAAGTTTTGAAAATCAATGTCTCCAACTCAAAACTTAGATTGTCCATTCAATTCAAATATGGATCATTGAGCTACTACAAGCAAATACCATCATATGGTCCAATTCAAATGAAATTCCAAATGTGTTTATCCTAAATATGATGACAAAAGCAAAAATGTGTATGTGTATGAATAAAGTGGATGATTATAAAGTTTGAACATGCCCGTATGTGTATATCTCTAGGTTTGATATATGAATTTGAAATCACGAAATCCCGGCTTAAAAAATGTACCTCCATTTAAATGAATTACAAAAGCTAATGATGGAGTCGAATTCCAAAATTCCAATCTTAGGTTTGTAATTCTGGTACATCAAGGTATATCACGCATGTTCAAAAGTATCATTATCTCATAGTACAAACTGTGAAACAAATTGATCAACCTTGAGTGCACAATATCTCAATTACGCTAAAGTCCCTCAAATATAGACACCTCACTCTTTATCTGAAGCCAACCCCCCCCCCCCCCACACACACACACAGAGAAGCCGTTCTCTCCCCCAAACACCAACACACAAGCACATTAACACCCCTCTCTCTTGTAAAGTCCGGACCCCAATATAGGTCTCTATCACTTTGTCTGTCAGGCATGCACACATCTCTTCCCTCACTCTCTAGGTCTCCCGCTATCTCTCTTACCCAAGCACACGCACTATGTAGAGTGTATATTTCCCATACACACAAAACGTCACCCCCCAAACGTCTATCTCCCTAGTTATGTGGTTCTCGCGCACTCACCTCACACACCACCGCCACTGCAAACAAGCACACTTTGTCTCCTTGTGCACCACTCTCCTCTTTCTATATCTCCCATATGCGGACCCACCCCAGCTCCTTCCCTGTATACATATATGTCTTGACTCTTTCCATAGCTCCCTAATGTATCATCGTTCTCGATTTCTCACATTGCTCTACACCATCTATTCTAGATCTCTCATGAAGTCCCTATCACACACACGATGACTCGCTTCCCTTGCGTCTCCGTTCATAGGCCAATTTCGGACAACATCAACATTGTCTCCCTATCTATACGCCATTTATGGACACAAACGACCCCTCTTGCCCCCTCTCTCCCTCTCTCTCTCTATCTCTCTCTCTCTCTCTCCGTCGATAGCTCTCTCTCTCTCTCTCTCTCTCTCTCTCGCTCTCACACCCCTCTCCCACACACACACTCGATGTCTCTTCTAAATAGTCTGCCCCCCCCGCCCGCACCCGTGCTATCCCACTACTACACATGTCACACCATTCCCCCTTCCCTTATACTAGGTTTACATCATCAGTGGTCTCTCTACTCCACATACACACACTACCTCTCACACACAAACGCATGCACAAACACACACAGACACGCACAAACACCCATTTATCTAGATCCTCATCTCTCCCCATGTCCGCATGTGTATCTCACACACTCACTCTCTAATTATGTATATGTGTCTCCACGTTACACAACACAAAGCCCCATGTACATGTCTCTCTCTATCCTCCACACACATAGACACAAAGAATCTGTTATCATTGCCTCAGTCTCTAACATATCACACACGCACACTGTCTCTCTCTCTCTCTCTCTCTCAAACACGCTCAACAAGGGTTTCCCCGTGAATAACTTACCGTCTATTCATCAACAGTCGTGGCAGTACGGCGAACACGAGACATGAAAAAGAATAAATCTACACGTGCTTAGACCACCTAGTATGACTACTAGGACTAGAGGAAGCCAAAAAGCGCGCCGCCGTCACCCCCTCTCTTCCTCTCTCTCTCTCTCTCTCTCTCTCTCTCTCTCTCTCTCTCTCTCTCGCTCTCACACCCCTCTCCCACACACACACTCGATGTCTCTTACAAATAGTCTGCCCCCCCCCCCCCGCCCGCACCCGTGCTATCCTACTATTATACACATGTCACACCATTCCCCCTTCCCTTATACTAGGTTTACATCATCAGTGGTCTCTCTACTCCACATACACACACTCCCTCTCACACACAAACGCGTGCACAAACACACACAAACATGCACAAACACCCATTTATCTGGATCCTCATCTCTCCCCATGTCCGCATGTGTATCTCACACACTCACTCTCTAATTATGTATATGTGTCTCCAGGTTACACAACACAAAGCCCCATGTACATGTCTCTCTCTATCCTCCACACACATATACACAAAGAATCTGTTATCATTGCCACAGTCTCTAACATATCACACACGCACACTGTCTCTCTCTCTCTCGCAAACACGCTCAACAAGGGTTTCCCCGTGAATAACTTACCGTCTATTCATCAACAGTCGTGGCAGTACGGCGAACACGAGACATGAAAAAGAATAAATCTACACATGCTTAGACCACCTAGTATGACTACTAGGACTAGAGCAAGCCAAAAAGCGCACCGCCATCACCCCTCCTTATCGGCGACGGGAAAATCTTTGTTTTACATAGTCGAGAAGTCATTGTGCTAAGGCCCCACATGCCAAGGCGTTGAATAGAATGTAGATGCTAGTTTACGGAAGTAAGTATTGATAATACGTTTGTATCTCCATACTTATATTTCTTCTCTTATAAAAAACCGAGTTGGTGATGATGGTATGTGTGCCATCTTGCAATATAGACCGTCCGATCTATATCTGACGGATGGAAATTAAACTAAAAGATACCCACACCCCTCTCCACATTTGCAGACAAGGCCTTCCCTCATTCATCCTTATCTCCAACAAACCTCATTGTTGAGGAATTAAGAAAGGAGGCCTCTGGAACAAACTGGCCTAGTAGCCGCTGCCGGCATCGTCAATCCCCATGCCTCTGCTTAGTCCGACCACCAATCACCACCACACCCCACTCCTCTTCACCTTATCTCATATTTCTTGAGATATCATTAGTTTTTACACATGGGATTACTCCCGCAAGGGTCAATCACAACAAGTCTTTTATAAAAAAAATGCATCTTGATGTTCCGTGCAATGCACGGATCTTGCTAGTACTCCTACACAAGACTAAGTTGGTGATGATGGTGTGTCTGCCATCTGTCATTTCTGACCATTAGATCTACATCTAACGACTGTGAGGTAAGTTGTTGCCTTTTCTCACCAACATCCCACTTGTCTACCAATTTGCAGAAAAACCCATAATTAGTATCTTAAAACCAACCACATCCCTCCCTGACCTCACCAAAATAGCCCAAGGAATATATTCCTATTGAAATATAATATATCTCTAGTGACATATGTATATCAAAATTAGAGTGTTGTGTACCAAGTTTGTGAATAAGCATTATTCTAATTATGATTCGTTGCAACGCACATGAACATTGCTAGTATTTCCAACCATGCATTTTTTCCCTAGTATTCCATAGTTTCGAGTTTTCCATCAAGATATTAGTCACTCATGGTTGATATTTACTTTCAATCATGTATAGATATGCACTATGTAACTAGCCTTGCTTATTGGCTTCCAAAGCTTAACTTTCACTCCTACTTACAATATGTAAAGTATTTAACAAAAAACTACCACTTTCAACCAGCCCTAGGAAGAATCTATTGTACAAAAAATAGCAAAAACATACCCAAAATTTCTTAATCCACGCCAAAAACTACTACCTAGTACTCCTACCGATTAGGTTCATTTAAACCCATTTATGACAGGGTTGGCCCACACGCCCGTGCTGATCGTTGACACGAGGGACCCACCTCTGACCTTCTATCCTGTTATTCCCCCTCAAATCATTATTTTTCCTGAACATTACTTCAAACAGTACTGATGCATTTTTGTCGGTGGCGCCGGTGATGAGCGAGTTGGCCGCCGCTCCACCAGACGGGCCGGACGCCGCGCTGGCCTCCGCACGGGTTGGCAGGTTGGCCCGAGCGTGACTCACAAGCGAGCAAGCCGCGGCGCTGGCCTTTGCTCGTGCCAGATGGCTGGCCTTAGCGTGGCGCGCATGAGCAAACCGCTGCACTACCGTGCCAATCTAGCTAGCAAACCATGTAGACAAGCAGCTGGACGGAGCTATCTTGGCTATCTAGCGGCCGCGAGCGCCGGACGGAGCTGGCATCCGGGCTGCCACAACATGGGCTCTGCACCACCGACGGTTTTGACCTTGCCTTCTGCCGGTGGTGGTAGCTGCGTCCCATGGCCGAGGATGACTTGGTGGACGGGCCGAAGGTAGGAGGTCACTCGGGGATTTTTGTGCAGACTGACATGTAGGTCCCAAAAGTCATAACACCCGGTCGAATAGAAGGCATTGACTTAATGGAAACGTGGGCCCTGTCAGAGGTTCGAGTTAGATTCTAACCATGAACTAACTCTAACCAAAGTGGTGTTTGGATGGCAGGGTTAGATTGACAAAAAATGTATCGAAACAGGGCATGGGTTGAAACGTGCCTATAACGGCACTTTGTAGAGTTGTCGTTTCTTGGTAGGGCTGGTTGGTAAGAGCATGTGAGGGAGTCCTGGATAAGGGGGTATCCAGACAGCCAGACTATATTCATCGTCCGGACTATAGAAGCGTCAAGATACAAGACTCAAGACTTCGGCTCATGTCCGGATGGGACTCTCCTTTGCGTGGAAGACAAGCTTGGCGACCCAGATATTATGTTTCCTTCCTTGTAACCGACTCCATGTAAACCCTAGCTCTCCGGTGTTTATATAAACCGGCGAGCATGGTCCTTAGAAGGCCAATCACAATTACTATCATACCATCATAGGTTAGCTCTTAGGGTTTAGCCTCTATGATCTCGTGGTAGATCTAATCTTGTACTACCTATATCTTCAATATTAATAAAGCAGGAAGTAGGGTTTTACCTTCATCGAGAGGGCCCGAACCTGGGTAAACATTGTGTCCCTTGCTTCCTGTTACCATCAGCCTAAGATGCACAGATCGGGACCCCAACCCGAGAATCGCCAGTTTTGACACCGACATTGGTGCTTTCATTGAGAGTTCCTCTATGTCGTCGCTTTGAGGCTTGATGGCTTCTTCAATCGTCAACAACACGGTTCAGGGTGAGACTTTTCTCCCCGGACAAACCTTTGTGTTCGGCGGCTTCGCACTGCGGGCCAATTCGCTTGGCCAGTTGGAGCAGATCGACAGCTTCGCCCCTGGCCACCAGATCAGGTTCAGAAGCTTGAACTACACGACAGATATCCGCGGAGACTTGATCTTCAACGGATTCGAGCCTGCGCCAGGAACGTCGGACAGTCATGACGAGCATGGCCTGGACCTGCTGTCGGACAATGCTCGGGACATCATTGTCGGTGTCAAAACCGGCGGATCTCGGGTAGGGGGTCCCGATCTATGCGTCTTAGGCTGATGGTAACAGGAAGCAAGGGACACAATGTTTACCCAGGTTCGGGCCCTCTCGATTGAGGTAAAACCCTACTTCCTGCTTGATTAATATTGAAGATATGTGGAATACAAGAGTAGATCTACCACGAGATTGTAGAGGCTAAACCCTAAGAGCTAGCCTATGCTGGTATGATTGTAATTGTGATCGGCCTTCTAAGGACTATGCTCTCCGGTTTATATAGACATGGAGAGCTAGGGTTTACATGGAGTCGGTTTACAAGGAAGGAAACATAATATCTGGATCGCCAAGCTTGTCTTCCACGCAAAGGAGAGTCCCATCCGAACACGAGCCGAAGTCTTGAGTCTTGTATCTTGACGCTTCTATAGTCCGGACGATGAATACAGTCTGGCTGTCCGGATACCCCCTTATCCAGGACTCCCTCAGTAGCCCCAGAACCAGGCTTCAATGATGACGAGTCCGGCGCGCAGTCTTGTCTTCGACATTGCAAGGCGGGTTCCTCCTCCGAATACTCCAAGGTTACCATCGAACACGTAGACCGTGTACGGATCTGCAAAATGATCTTCACATACCACCATAGTGAGAATGATACTCCGGTTGACAATTTTAGACACGTGACATGCCATTTGGGCCAGGTCATTATTCGAACCGTTTTTTCACAACTAGCCTCAGCGCGTATTCGAGGCGGCTTCCTTGACATGTCCTGTCAAAGCAGAGATCATGTCCCCTTATCATCAATACGGGTATGGGTAATCCCCCTATGCCATCAACCGTGGCGCTTGGGAAGTAAGCGATTCTCAACAGGCTGGTGGGGAGGCAGCACCGCTTTCGCGCCTCTATAAAGGGATAAGAGTTCCTCATTTTTACCCACGCCTTCTTCCTCCCCTCGCATACTCTTGCCCCCTCGAGCTCCAGCGCCCCAGTCCAGGTCTTCTCGCACAGTTAGTCATGTCTGGAGCAGGAGGCAAGTGGGTGGCCTTCCACCGCGATGGAGAAGAAGATCGCGAATCTTCGGGCGGCCGGATACTTGGCCGCAGACATAGCGCACCGGCTACCAGATGCAAGGGCAGGTCATTCCAACTCCAGGACCCCACGAGAGGGTTGTGTTCCTTGCCCACTTCGTCCGTGGACTGGGGTTTCCACTCCACCCCTTCGTCCGCGGGCTCATGTTCTACTATGGGCTAGACTTTCATGATCTAGCTCCGAAATTCGTCCTCAACAT
Source organism: Triticum aestivum (assembly GCF_018294505.1). NCBI lineage: Eukaryota > Viridiplantae > Streptophyta > Magnoliopsida > Poales > Poaceae > Triticum > Triticum aestivum. The sequence continues at coordinate 486,080,309 of NC_057813.1, forward strand.
CTCGGCGTTGATCATCGTGTGCGAGGCTTTGCTCCGCATCAAGCCTCATTTCGGCTTGTGGCTCCAAACCTTTTGCGTGAAGCCGAAGATTGTGGGTGGCCAGCAAGCGGAGTACGGAGGAGCCATGGTGGGCAAAATGCCTAATGTCACCTGGCCTGACGCTCCTTTGCAGAAACCGTGAAGGGGTGGCAATCGGGGTGGTTCTACATCACCGAGCCACATGACGCCAACTGGGCGCCGGCCCCTGAGTTCTGATCTGGAACCCCTATGCGGCTCACCTCCTGGGAACAGAAGGGCCTGTTATGGGGCGAATCTGCAGAGTAGACCGGACTCATCAACTGTGTCAAGGGCATAAAGGACAAGAACATCAAGCTCGTCAACGTGATCCAAGTCATACTCATTCGCCTGATACTGCCATGCCAAAGGCGGGCATTCAATCTGTGGGAATTCGTCTCGGCCGAACACTGGACGCTCCAGAGGCTCTACGGCATGAAGCATAAGAACGCATGGAAGGCGTTGTTCAAGGCCTCCGAGGTACCTCCTCTCATAACCGAGGACCGCGGGCTCCATGCCGCACGGCAACCTACCCAGGTGAGTTCTCAAGCCACCACCAGGTCCGGTTCCTCCCAATGTACTCATGGGGGAATTCCTAAGTTTGTTTATATTTTTTTCAGGAGTATATGGAGACAGCGGAGCGGATCGATAGTCCGGCTCTGTTGCCGGAAATCCCAGCCACTGATCTTCTGACGAAGATGCTGGTCCCGTTGCCCTATAAGGGGCCGGAGAAGAAGGCCGACAAGAAGGCCCCAGGGACCCGAAAGGGTCTCCAAAGTAAGGTTGCGCAAGCCTCGTCCGAAGATGACGAGGTGCACTCGTCCCCCGAAAGGGAAGAAGGAGGAGAAGAAGAAGAGGCCGCCCTATCCGGACAGGATGGGGGGCCTGAGATGGTGGACCAGGGGACCAGGAGAGGCCCCCGCCGTAAGGCCGTCATACCCTTGTCGTCTGATGACGATGAGGCGGATTCCTCCCGCGGAGGCGGGGAGGAACAAGGAGAAACACCACCTCCCCGTGTTGGGGGAGGGAAGAAGAGGAAGGCCGCCCCGGTGGGGGAGACTGGGACATCCAAGAAGGGAAAAGCATCCCTTCCGGACTACTCCGCCACCGCCGCCGATAGCGAGGAAGGGTGGCTGCCTAGGAAGAAGCCCCTTGTGCGGTCGTAAGTATCCTCACTCAATCGTAATTCTCACTTCATAATTTTGTTTATAATTCCGAACTTGTATACAGTCCGGCCAGGGCCCATCCGGGAGTGTCGTCTTCGGACGGGTCCTTGAGTGAGTCAGCAATGAACTCACTCCCGACGGCCATGTATCCTTGTCCTGCAGATGACACGGAGGTGTTGTCTCGAAGGCTCCCGTCGATGGCGGAGGTGGCCCTGGAGGCGCCTCAAGGCGGCGTCCCAGGCGTCGGACTCGCGGGGTTCAAGGTCCCCGCAGATCATGTCGACGAGAGCCACAGCAAGCCGGGCTCTCAGCCGAACACTGTTCCAGAGCCTTCAGTGGTTCCGGACTTAGGCAGGCAGCCCCTCATTATGGAGGGAGGGCCGTCTGTATCAAGGACTTCCGTTGCACCCCAGGCGCCGGATTATCTGATGGAAGCGCTTCAAGGCGCTTCCCTGGATGAAGAGCACCGTACTCTCATGAGTGCGGTGATTCAGAAGGTTTCATCCGCCAAGAGCGGACTAACCGAAGCCTGCACCAGCCTCCTAACAGGCTTTGAGGTAAGAAGTAAAAATGTGTAAAATCACCACCCGATAGGTAGTAGCCCCTGATACTCTGTTTGGTGTTTGGAAAGAAAAACCAAACGGAGGGTCAGTTATAATCCGCAGGAGTCTAACAATAAGTGTTGAATGTAAATAAACAGGCTGTGCTGCTGGCCGCTGCTGCTCGCAAGGCCGAAATCGCAGGCCTAACGCAGGATTTAGAGCGGGCACAGGGGGAGCTCGGCCTCGCGAGGAGGCAGCTTGAAGAGAACAAAGGTGCACGATTCCCCTCTCTCATATAATAAATAGTAAATAAAATTTGATTATGCTAACGACGAGAGTCGTGATGTGGTAACAGAGGCCGCCACCAAAGTGGCGTCTCTCAAGAAGGCGCTGTCCGAGGCCGAACACAAAGCGGCCTTGGAACTCAAGGAGCGCAAAAAGCAAGAGGCCCGAGTGGGCGAGGTACAAGAAGAGCTCCAGGAGCTCGGCAAGAAGCTCGAGTCTGCGGAGCGGGAGCTTAAAGCAAAGGAGGCCGAGCTTGCGAAGGCCCTTACAAATACAAAAGACGCCAAGGCCAAAGCCGAGAGGGCTCAGCAAGAGATCCAGGAGGCCAAGAAAATAGCGGCGGGTAAGAAATTTTTTATGAAAAGCAAACATGTGGAGGAGGCGTTTATTTTACTTACTCGAATCCGGAGCTCTCCAGGGGCATTCGCAGACCTGCCACGCAGCATATCAGACGCCGCGGAGTTCTACCATGCCCAGGAGGGGAGCTCAACGTAGAAGTTGTTCTGGTCCCAGTATGCTGGGGCCGAGCATGCAACGCCTCTGAGTGACCAACTGAAGCAGTTGGTCGAACTCCACAAGGCAGCCGAAGTGGCTATGAAAGATCTCATAGTCCGGATATGGCCTGGCGAGCTTCTGCCCACTAGCTACTTCGGCCTGATGAAGAGGATGGTGGATTCCTGTCCGTGACTGGAAGTCATCAAGAGATCCGTTTGCATTGAGGGTGCCCGCCAGGCCCTTGCCCGCGCCAAGGTGCATTGGGGCAAGCTGGATGCGGAGAAGCTGGTGAAGGACGGGCCGCCGGAGGGCAAGCCGCATCGCGTCCCCGAGAAGTATTATGATGGCGTTATGAAGGGTGCTTGCCTCGTGGCTGATGAATGTACCAAGGACATAATTTTTGAATGAATTCACTTCTGTCATGTTTGTAATTTAAAGACAAAGTTACTTGTGCTATGTAGCGCTTTTGTGATTTAAAATATTACCTTCTGTGCGGCTGTTTATCAAATTCTGAAAGTAGGCCAGTCGTCGGCTTCCGCCCCCGTGTAACTAGTACCGAGGTGTTTGTGGAAAACCCGGACACTCTTTATCCAAATGTTTGGTCCCTTAAGGAGGTGTCCAGCGCAGTGAACCAGGCAATCGGACTATACAGCTTTATAACCTTCACTTAGCCATAGAAGTATATGATTTTAAATTTTGGCAAAGCCCCTAGAATCCGGAAGGCCGAATTGGGGCGCTATACACGCCTATATCGGACAAAGCCAAATTAACGCCTAAAGCGGAAAAATCTTTAAGAATTTTAAGACCTCTCGTACAGCGACTAGTCTCTCGTCACATCATGTCGGACAGTTTTGTGCTTTCTCTACTGAGGTGCTCGTCCGGAAGAACCAGTGCACAATCGCAGTAGTTCTCCCTGCGGTACCTTAGCCGAATTAACGGAACGTAAGGCACCAAAGCAAGGGAGCTGGGCTATCCCAACTGTAACCCAAGACATGATTCGGAGCTGATGCATATAATGCTATAAGTTTGGGGTGCCGCACTGTTGAAAGTGTTCGGACTTGACTTGCCGTATTATGGGGTACCATAAGAAGCCCCTGGCAAACTACACGTACCAAAGTGTACGGATGCAAAATGAAATAGACATTTATAAAAAATGCTCAAATAAAAATAAGTAAGCTGACGCTATATGTGGTCTCCCATTGATAAATAGTATGTTTAAGCATATGTTTACAATGTATGCATTAAGCGGAGACAAAATAGGATGATTTGACATATCCTATCCAGGGGCAGGCTACGTACAGATAGATAAAGAAGGAATAATGATCGTAAATAGATTCCACCTGGGTGTTTCCTGCTGTGCCCAAAGCCTGTTGCCTCCTGGGTTTCCTCTCCTATGTAACTCCGACAATCCGACTATTCTGGAGAAGCTACACTAAAGCAATGTCCTTAAAGGTGAATGGAAAGGTTATGAAGTGATACCGTACTATTGACTGAGCCCCTGATACGCCTCCGCCTGTGCCCATGGTATTTTGAGTGCGTAATTGTGTACGCGTGGCATGAATGCTGTTTTGATGGGATTTGAGTGGAGGCTGGACTGCTAGTCCTGCTCCTGTCGTGCCTGCTGATCTTGCTGCAGGGTGTTCCGCCCTCGCTTGATGGAGCTTGAATTTGTCGTTGCCGGATTGGTGGTGTGCCGGAGGAGGCCGCATTATACTTCTGCCGCAAGGGCCACAGTATGTTCTTTTGTACGGAGAGAGCGGTCCATATTCCCGTTGACTTTTATGACCCCGCGCGGGCCTGTCATCTTGAGCTTGAGGTATGCATAGTGTGGTACCGCATTGAATCTAGCAAATGTGGTTCGTCCGAGCAGTGCGTGGTAACCACTATGGAAAGGGACGATATCGAAGATTAGCTCTTTGCTTTGGAAGTTATCCGGAGATCCGAAGACCACTTCCAATGTTATAGAGCCCTTGCAGCGGGCCTCTACTCCAGGAATGACACCCTTAAAGGTGGTTTTGGTGGGCTTGATCCTTGAAGGATCGATGCCCATTTTGCGCACTGCGTCCTGATAAAGCAGGTTCAGGCTGCTGCCTCCATCCATAAGGACTCTTGTGAGGTGAAATCCGTCTATAATTGGGTCTAAAACCAATACGGCTGAGCCGCCATGACGGATGCTGGTAGGATGATCCCTACGATCAAAGGTGATCGGACAAGCTGACCATGGGTTGAATTTGGGGACGACTGGCTCCATCGCATACACGTCCCGTAGTGCTCGCTTCCATTCCCACTTGGGGATCTGGGTGGCGTAGATCATGTTGACCGTTTTCACCTAGGGGGGGGGGGAATTTCTTCTGCCCCCCATGTTCGGACGCCGAGGCTCATCATCATCGTCGCTGTGCAGCCCCTTGTCCTTATTTTCGGTGTTTATTTTGCCGGCCTGTTTAAATACCCAGCAGTCTCTGTTGGTGTGGTTGGCTGGCTTGTCCGGGGTGCCATGAATTTGGCACGAGCGCTCCAATATACGGTCCAGACTGGACGTTCCTTGATTGTTACGCTTGAATGGCTTCTTCCGGTGACCGGATTTTGATCCGCTGAATCCAGCATTGACCGCCGTATCCTTGGTGCTGTCACCGTTGTTTCGTCGCTTGTGTCTATTGCGCCGTGGCTTGCCATTATTGTCCTGGACATTTGAAGTTCCAGAATGTGGCGTAGTGCTACCAACCAGCAGTCCTCGCCCGCGCAAAAGCGGGTCATTTGTGTCATAAGAGCTGCCATGGACTTGGGTTTCTCCTGGCCGAGGTGTCTGGCAAACCACTCATCACGGATATTATGCTTGAAAGCCGCCAGGGCTTTGGCGTCCGGACAGTCGACTATTTGGTTCTTTTTAGTTAGGAACCGAATCCAGAATTTCCTGGCTGATTCTCTGGGCTCTTGAGTAATGTGGCTCAAGTCATCGGCATCCGGAGGTCGCACATATGTGCCCTGGAAGTTGTCAAGAAATGCGTCTTCCAGATTTTCCCAACTGCCAATGGAATTTGCGGGAAGGCCGTTTAGCCAGTGCCGGGCAGGTCCTTTGAGCTTAAGGGGAAGACACTTGATGGCATGTAGATCATCTCCGCGGGCCATGTGAATGTGGAGAAGAAAATCCTCGATCCATACCGCGGGGTCTATGGTGCCATCGTATGATTCGATGTTTACGAGTTTAAACCCTTCTGGGAATTCATGATCCATCACTTCATCAGTGAAGCATAGGGGGTGTGCGACGCCTCTATGTTGGGCTATGTCGCGGCGCAGTCCAGCTGCGTCTGACTGGTTGTATTCGGCCCGACCGGATTTGCTGTTGGTGTATCCGGTATGACGGTCATCGTCATGTGCTTCGGTGTGCCCCCGCGATCCGTAGATCGATCTTGGTTGTCCTGCAATGTTATCCAGTTTATCGCGCAGGTCCTGAGTATTGCCCCGGGCCGTAGTAAACCGGCACGGGGGTACGGGCTGGTATTTCGGCTGATACTCCATTTTGTCCCGACCTCGAGGCGGTCGGTCAGCCATGGGGCGCTCAAGTCCGTATTCCTCAGCTGCCAGGACTTCTGTCCATCTGTCTGTGAGCAGATCTTGATCAGCTTGGAGCTGCTGCTGCTTCTTCTTCAGGCTTCTCGCAGTGGCAATAAGCTGGTGCTTGAAGCGCTCCTGCCCTGCGGGGTCTTCGGGTACGCCGAACTCGTCGTCGCCGAGGCTAATCTCGTCTTTGGAGAGGGGCATGTAGTTGTCCTCCTCCGGATACCCGTCCGTCGCCTGTTCATCTGGGCTGTCATGCCCGTCTTCCTGTTCGGCCTGCTCGAAGGCGGGCTGTTCGGGGTTGTATTCATCGTGGACACCGTCCGAATTATTATCGTCTCCGGTGTCGGTATTGCCTTGGCGGGGCTTGGAGCGGCGCTGATGACGCCCATGCTTTGCTTTCTTCTTGGAGGGGTTATCCTCCGTTGCCTCATCACCGTTGGTTTCTTTCGGAGTGTCCACCATATATATATATCATATGAAGAGGTGGCTGTCCACCGCCCTGTGAGCGGTGGCTCCTGTATGTCTCCTGCATCGTCGTCCATACCGTCGATGTCTTCAAAGTCAAAGTCAAGCACGTTGGTTAAATCATCGATCGTGGCGACGAAGTGGGTGGTGGGTGGGCAGCGAATTCCTTCGTCGCCTACTTCCCACTCAAGCCGGACATAGTTCGGCTCAGAGCCTCCTGACAGAGAGAGAGACTTTAATGAGTTCACCATGTCGCCAAAAGGCGAGTGCTGAAAGATGTCCGCAGTGGTAAAATCCATTACCAGAGCCCAGCCTGGCTCGGCTGGCTCGAGAGTGAGCGGACCAGGACCAACAATCGGATATGAGTCCGGGGGCCCAGGGTTACAGGCCTCCACAGCGGTGGGACCCGTGTTCGGCTCTACCGCCGATAAGTGTGCAGCCTGCGGAGCGGGGTCTAGCCCTCCTTCCTTAGGCAACACAACCTGCCCTGGATTTAGATCCAAGGCTTCTTCGGGGATGATGTCCCGGGCACTGTCCGACAATAGGTATAGGCCGTGCTCGTCGTGGCTGTCCGGTGCTCCTGGCGTAGGCTCGAATCCGTCTAAGATCAAGTCTCTACGGATATCTGCCATGTAGTTCAAGTTTCCGAACCTGATCTGGTGGCCAGGGGCGAAGCTGTCGATCTACTCCAACTGGCCAAGCGAATTGGCCCGCAGTGCGAAGCCGCCGAACACAAAGATTTGTCCGGGGAGAAAAGTCTCACCCTGGACCATGTTGTTGACGATTGAAGATGCCATCAAGCCTCGAAGCGACGACACAGAGGAACTCTCAATGAAAGCACCAATGTCGGTGTCAAAACCGGCGGATCTCCGGTAGGGGGTCGCGATCTGTGCGTCTTAGGCTGATGGTAACAAGAAGGAAGGGACACAATGATTACCCAGGTTCGGGCCCCATCGATGGAGGTAAAACCCTACTTCCTTCTTGATTAATATTGAAGATATGTGGAATACAAGAGTAGATCTACCACGAGGTCATAGAGGCTAAACCCTAAGAGCTAGCCTATGATGGTATGATTGTAATTGTGATCGGCCTTCTAAGGACCATGCTCTCCGATTTATATAGACACCGGAGAGCTAGGGTTGACATGGAGTCGGTTTACAAGGAAGGAAACATAATATCCGGATCGCCAAGCTTGTCTTCCACGCAAAGGAGAGTCCCATCCGGACACGAGCCGAAGTCTTGAGTCTTGTATCTTGACGCTTCTATAGCCCAGACGATGAATACAGTCTGGCTGTCCGGATACCCCCTTATCCAGGACTCGCTCAATCATCCCCGAAGCTTCCTCGGATCTACATCCAGGGCAGGTTGCATCGCCCATGGGCGGAGGGCTGGACCCCGCCCCGTAGGCCTCACACTCATCGGCGGTGGAGCCGACCACAGGTCTCACCTCTGTGGAGGCCTGTAACCCTGGGCCCCCGGACTCATATCCGGCTGTTGGCCCTGGTCCGCTCACTCTTGAGCCAGCCGAGCCAGGCTAGGCTCCGGTAATGGAGTTTACCGCTGCGGACATCTTTCAGCACTCGCCCTTTGGCGACATGCTGAACTCATTGAAGTCTCTCTCTTTGTCAGGAGGCTCTGGGCTGAACTATGTCCGACTTGAGTGGGAAGCAGGAGACGAAGGAATTCGCTGCCCACCCACCACCCACTTTGTTGCCACGATCGATGATTTAACCGACGAGCTCGACTTCGACTCCGAAGATGTCGACGGTATGGACGACGATGCAGGAGAGGCTCTAGAATCCCTGGAGCGCGGGACTACTACCTTGCCACAAGATATATACATGGTAGATACACCCAATAAGGACGGCAGTGATAATCCGGATGATAAAACACCCAGGCAAAAGCCAAAGAGGCGGCGCAGACGCCGCTCAAAGTTCAGCAATGGCAAAAATAGTTACAAGAGCGCAAGAAGGGTTTATATACCCGCAAACTCCGAAAGCAATAATGACCACATGGACCCAGCGATGGAGCAGGACGAGCTAGTTCACGCCAACTCAAGTGCGGAGCAAATACCCGATCACAATGATCCGGAGGGACGAGCTCATGATGCCGCCCCAGAACAGGAAGACAGTCCGGACGACAATGCATTCATCATCCCGGACGAACAAGTGGAATGAGACAATCTCCACAGAAAGCTTGTGGCCACCGCAAAAAGTCTAGAAAAGCAGAAGCAATGGCTTAAGGCCGCATAGGAAAAGCTAAGTCGCAGACGGAATAAGGTGCTAGACATTGAAGAAAGATATGGTGATGACCTCCATACGAAAAGCTATCCGAAGCGCAAGCTACTGCCAGAATTCGACGACGCGACTGTTCCACCAAAAGAAAAATCGACCAAGAAACCAGACGTACCGCTTCACAACCATAACAGAGCGGCCGCGGGCACTGCGCACGATCCTCGCGAGCATCTGGATAAGAAGGCCGGTGCAGCCATGTCCATATATGGATCTAGAAGACCTACCCAGCGAAGGACTATGGTCACCCAAACGCTCATACAAGCCAAATACCAGTTCGGAATCAACCCTGGACACAACAACAACCGACTACATGCCACAACGCGCCCAGATACATAGGGGCTGCTCACCCCCTGTGCTTCACCGAAGAAGTACTGGACCATGAATTCCCACAAGGCTTTAAACCTGTGAACATAGAGGCATACGGCGGCACGATAGACCCAGGGGTCTGGATCGAGGATTTTATCCTGCATATTCACATGGCTCGTGGGGATGAACTCCACGCCATCAAATACCTTCCCCTCAAGTTGAAGGGACCAGCTCGACACTGGTTGAAAAGCCTCCCCGAAAACTCAATTGGTAGTTGGGAGGAACTCGAAGATGCTTTCAGGTCCAATTTTCAAGGACTTATGTACGGCCTCCGGATGCAGACGATCTAAGTCACATAATCCAACAGCCCGGAGAGTCCACCTGCAAGCTTTGGAACAGATTCCTCACTAAGAAGAATCAAATTGTCGACTATCCAGACGCCGAAGCCTTAGCGGCTTTCAAACACAGCATCCGTGATGAATGGCTCGCCCGACACCTTGGCCAAGAAAAGCCAAGGACAATGGCAGCCTTAACAAGCCTTATGACCCGCTTTTGCGCGGGTAAGGATAGCTGGCTGGCCCGTAAAGGCACCAGCGACCCCAGCACATCCAAAATAAGGGATGGCAATAGGAAGCCATGGCGTAATAAAAACAAATGCCAATACAAGGAAGAGAGCCCGGATAACACGACGGTCAACGCCGGATTCAGGGGCTCTCGACCTGATCAACACAAGAAGCCACTTAAAGGCAGTAAAGAGGGACCGTCCGGCCTGAACAGAGTTCTGGACAGACTATGCCAAATTCATGGCACCCCGGAGAAACCTGCAAACCACACCCATAGAGAGTGTTGGGTCCTCAAGCAGACCGGCAAATTAAATGCCGAACACAAAGGGAGAGAAACACCAAGTGAAGACAAGGATGAACCTCGCCAGCCGAACACTGGGGGACAGAAAAAATTCCCGCCAGAGGTTAAAACAGTAAACATGATCCACGCGACTCACACATCCACGAGAAGGCATGGACGTGCGCCCATAGACGCGCATGTTGTAGAGTCCATCGTACCTACATCTCATTACTGGATGTCTCGTCCGATCACTTTTGATCACATGGACGGCCAAACTAATATTCGGCGCGGAGGATCACATGCCTTGGTGCTCGACCCAATAATAGACGGACAGCGTCTAACCCGTGTCCTCATAGACGGCGGTAGTAGCCTCAATTTAATATACGAGGAAACTTTCCGCAGAATTGGGATAAACCCATCCAGAATTAGCCAAAGCAACACCACCTTTGAAGGGGTGATACCAGGCGTTGAAACCTACGGCAGGGGCTCCGTCGTGCTGGAAGTAACATTCGGCTCCCCAGGCAACTCCAGAAGCGAAAAACTGCTCTTCACCATCGCACCCTTCCAAAGCGGCCATCATGCATTGCTTGGAAGACCGGCCTTCGCCCGCTTCAATGCATTGCCGCATTATGGCTACCTTACACTCAAGATGCCCGGTCCCCGTGGCGTCATCACCATTAACGGAATAATAGAGCGCCCTTCACACGCAGAGGAACACGCGACGGCCCTGGCGGCCGGACTATAAGCGGCCTGTAGTATTAGAAAACATGACTGGTCATTACAACCACAGACATGGTTAGACGAGTCCGGTAGCCCGGATAAAATTCAAACAGGGCACCGTATATGTAATCCCATAACGGAAACCAGGGGCTGCCTATATTTACTACAACCCCACGCTTGGCTCGACCTTATTGGCAGGCCAACATCTTACACTTTTATTATTAATCGCATACTCACGTTGCACCCTCCTGCGAGTTTTTCTTTTTTTTTACAGACAACGTTTGCGCAATACCCTTCCAGGATACGACACAACGGAGACAAAGGCGCAGACGTGCAGCAGGGCCCCGTGCAACAGGTTTCTTTTTAGATTAAGCCCATGTGTAAACCTTTTCTACTGCCTCTTGTTGTTTAACCATCCCATGGGTTCTATACCCACAGAGGATACTGCCGTTTTTGGCATTTGGCCACGGCAGACTAAATTGCATGTACCTAGAAATAAAGGGCTTATAATAGGCTCTTGTCAGCCTATCTTCTTTTACAAAAGAACGAATACCCTCGGGAGTGTTCGGCGTCACGAGTTTGGCCGTATATGCATCAGCTCCGAATCATGTCTTTGGTCAAATGTTGGGTTTGCCCGGCTCCTGGGTTTGCCGCCTTACGTTCCGCTATCATCCGGCTAAGGCAGGCCAAAGGAGAACTACTTCGATTGTGCCCTGGTTATTCTGGATGAGTGCCTCAGTAGAGAAAGCCGAAAACTAACTGTCATGATACAACGAGAGACTGTTCAACCACTTGAAGACTCACCAGAATTCCTAAAGATTCCTCCGCATTAACGAAGGGCCGTTTCCCGGCCATGTACACACGCACCCGTATTCGGATGCGCGCGCATGTACCAGGGGCTACATAGTAGCCCCACCATTAGACTCCCATGGCTAAGCGAAAGTGTTACGGCTATTAGTCCGGTTGCCTAGTTCGGCGTGCGATCACCTCCTTAATGGACCAAGATGTTGGATCAAGTGTGATTATGCATATTTTTTTTGCCAACACCCCCGCATTGCCTGCGTGGGGGCTGAAGCCAACGACTGCTATCTTTCAGACTACTTATACATATAAGAACGGCCGCAAAGGGGGTACAATCATACTTCCGGGCAAAAGTATAAACATAGCCTCATAATTAAACTAAACATTGTTTTCTACAATGATTCGACTTATCACTCGAACAAACCACTCTTCGAGCACTGGCCTCTATCAGGCAGGCACCTTCTGTGACTTGCGCCAAGTAGTGCTCGGCCGGATGTTGGCCTCCCGCCAGATCCTGGCTAGCTATTACAGTGGCCTCCATATCCGTCCAATAGGCTTTAACGCAGGCTAGAGCCATCCGCGCACCCTCTATGCACGCCGACCTCCTCATGGCGTCAATCCAGGACACGGCTCCAAGGAATTGCTGCACCAAACCAAAGTAGTTGTCCGGCTTAGGCCCCTTCGGCCAAAGATGGTCTATTACAGATTGCATTGCAAGTTCGGACAGCCTGTGGAGCTCCGCCATAGCAGCCACCTTCTCATTCAGTGGCAGCGGGCGAGTGGGAGCATTGAACTGCGACCAGAAAAGCTTCTCCACTTCTTCATCGCTTTGACCCTCGAAGAACTTGACAGCGTCAGCTGTACTATTCGCCAAATCCGCATATGCGTCTGCAGGACTCATGCGACCCGCCAGGGAAGCATACTTCGGATCCAAGAACTTTGTCCGCAGTAAGTACGAGCCCCAGCCACGATTTTGTCAGCCTGTTGGAGCTCCTCCCGCATACTCCGGATCTCGGTCCGCATCTCCTTGGCAGCATTACGTGCCTTGTCCAGCTCAGCCGAACTAGCCTTATTCTCCTTTTCAAGGAGTGCATACCGCTCAGCGACATTTTTTAACTCCCCAGCCATTTCGGCCATCTTTTTCTTGCTTCGGTGATGAGCAGCCTGTTCGGCTCTCAATTCTTTGGCCGCCTTTAGGGCATTCACATTGCTAGCCCGAGCTTGCTCCTTGGCTTGAGCTAGTTCCGCCCTCAGGGCCTCCACGGCAGCATCACCATCTGCAGTGCAAACATATTGCATTAATGTTATGCCCCTTTGGCATTTTCCTATATATTATAATAAAAACCAAACACATACCCTGTGACTCCTCAAGCCGTCTATTCACCAGCATGATATCGGCATTGATGGATCCGATTTGCCTCCTTAGTTCGACAACTTCAACAGACTGGTCGGCTGCCGGATCCTTGTATACCTGCGCACATGTACGGCCCAGACATTAGTATATGATCCCCCGTTTGCCGCCTATGGCGGGCAACCAGAGTCTCAGGGGCTACTATCTATAGGGAGCACACCTAGCGCGTGGTTCATAACCAAAAAGTTGTGCATTTTTCACTACATACCTCAAAGCCTTTGAGCAGGCTTGTAAATGCCTCATTCAAACCGCTGGTAGCGGATGAAATCTTCGTGAGCACCATGCTCATTAAAGAGCGGTGCTCCTCCGAGAGCGCGGCTCGCTCCAAACGGCTCGTCAGTATGTCCGACCGGACACTGAATTGTGCCGGACCCTTCTCATCGCCCCCCGTGGGAGTCAAACGCTCCGGGCTTAGGGCGGCTGCCGTATTAACCTCCGGCTTCGGTAGATCCAGAGTCCTCCGTGATGACACCTCCGTGTCACCCGCTTTATGATGCGGAGAGTTGGGTGGAGTCTCACTCTCTATCATCTCCGGACGAAGTTCCCCCAAAGACGAACTCTGTTGAGAAGAGCTGCTCACCGGACTACAAAAGATGATGTCCTGGTTATGGATCTCGGGGTAACATTACACCTTCGAATTAATAAATAACTTACGGCTCAGTGGAGGGCTGGCCCGTTGGTGGGCATGACGCGGTGAGGGTGCCCTTCGCCACGGAGCCCTCTGGCGATGTTTTCTTCCCTTGCTTGGGCGTCACCGCCTCCAAGTCTTTGGAGGCGGCCCTTTTCTTCCCGCGTGGGGAGGAGGCTTTGGCCTCCCCTTTCTGGCTATCCTCCATGGGAGGGGTAGCGATTCCCCCGGTCTGGATGCATAGCGCGTGAAGTTCGGCTTCACTGCCCTTTCCTTCGCCTTTCCCCGAAGGGTTTTGCTGAGCGCTCAGCCCAGCATCTTTGCAATAGTGGGACCAGGCGAGCCTTCAGGAAGTGGCGCCGACACCTGATTCTCTCCGCCTTGTTGAGCCATTCCTGGCCACGGAAGGATTTTCAGAATAATGGTTATGATAAATATAAATGAAGAGTCTGGCTTTAAGGTTACTTACTTGGGCATCTAGGCGATTGCAGCTTAGGCCCGCATCCTCGGTGGTGTCCGGACACTTTACATGTGGTCCGAAGAATAACTTGCACATCCCTTCGAGCGTCAGGCCGAAGAAGTGCTTAATAGTCCGCGGACCCTCCGGATTAAACACCCACATCCGGAGGGGCCGACGTTTGCATGGCAACATCCGCCGGACTAGCATTACCTGAATTATGCTAACAAGATTTATGTCCCTTTCAACAAGCTCTCGGATGCGATTCTGCAGTGCTGGTACATTGCCAGCAGGCCCATAATTCCGTCCCACATCGGTCCAAGACGCCAACTATGATGGAGGGCCTGAGCGGAACTCGGGGGCAGCTACCCACTTTGTGCCTCTGGGAGCAGTAACATACAACCATCTCCGTTGCCATACGTCGGATACTTCTGGAAAAGAACCCTCTGGCCATGGAGCATCAGCGTTTCTGCTTATTATAGCGCCTCCGCACTCCTGTCGCCCCTCGACCATCTTCGACTTCACATTGAAGGTCTTCAGCCATAAGCCGAAGTGTGGGTTGACATGGAGAAAAGCCTCGCACACAATAATGAAAGACGAGATATGGAGGATGGCGTCTGGAGCCAGATCATGGAAATCCAAGCCATAGTATAACATGAGCCCCCTCACAAAGGGGTCGAGGGTGAGGCCTAGGCCTCGGAGGAAGCGAGGAGTAAACACGACGCTCTCATTGGGCTCTGGCGTGGGGATGAGTTGCCCCGGAGCAGGAAGCCTGTGCTGGATATCAGCAGTCAGGTATCCGACCTCCCTAAGCTTCGCGATATCCTCCTCCTGAATCGAGGAGGCCACCCACCGGCCTGCTGCGTCGGATCCGGACATACTGGAGGATCTAGGGTGTTGGAGCTTAGGTTTTGGGCGATGGAGCTCGAGGTGCGAGAGGGAGCAGGAGAGGTAGAAACGAGGCGTAGGCCTTGACCCCTTTATAAAAGGGATGAATACCAAGAGTCCTCAGCGTGACCGCTTGAGACTTATCTGAAATACACTGAATTATACCAACGGTCACCGTGGGGTCACATATGCCCATATTGATGAAAGATCCCGTATTAAGGGGGACATGATCTTTGTTTTGGCAGGACGTGCCGATAAAACCGCCTTGGAACGCGAGTCGAGGTGGAGCAGGAAACGCTGGTTCATGTTGGACCAGGCCACGATGCAAGGGCATGGTGTACGAAGATTGCTAGCAGAAAGGATTTATGCTAAGGGTATGTGAAGATCATCTTGCAGATCCGAACACGTTTTACGTGTTCGATGACCATCTTGGAGTATTTGGAGGAGGAACCCGCCTTGCAATGCCGAAGACAAGACTGCGTGCCGGACTCAATCGTCATTGAAGCCTGGTTCAGGGGCTACTGAGGGAGTCCTGGATAAGGGGGTATCCGGACAGCCGGACTATATTCATCGTCCGTACTATAGAAGCATCAAGATACAAGACTCAAGACTTCGGCTCGTGTCCGGATGGGACTCTCCTTTGCGTGGAAGATAAGCTTGGTGATCCGGATATTATGTTTCCTTCCTTGTAACCGACTCCATGTAAACCCTAGCTCTCCGGTGTCTATATAAACCAGAGACCATGGTCCTTAGAAGGCCGATCACAATTACTATCATACCATCATAGGCTAGCTCTTAGGGTTTAGCCTCTACGGTCTCGTGGTAGATCTACTCTTGTACTACCTATATCTTCAATATTAATCAAGCAGGAAGTAGGGTTTTACCTCCATCGAGAGGGCCCGAACCTAGGTAAACATTGTGTCCCTTGCTTCCTGTTACCATCAGCCTAAGACGCACAGATCGGGACCCCCTACCCGAGATCTGCCGGTTTTGACACCGACAGCCTGTACAATGGTTGATAAGGTAGTCTTATCTTAAGTCTGCCACGTATGCAAGTGTTAGTAGTTTCTTGGCATTTTAGTGGTTTCTTGCATTATTAGGGGTTTCTTGTAAGGAACAATGTACGTACTACTAGCGACAAAAGGCGATTCTAGGTTGCGTTGTACTCCAACGAGTACTACTAGTGGTCGCGGGAGTGTATACCTCGTTTTGTGGGTTCGATCCCGGCCAAACGCACGACAGCCTTTTTTTAAAATAGTACTACTACACTTCACTGCGAGACAATATTTTACACGGGTAGTTTGAGTTTTGAAGTCAAACGGATGTTCGGCCCCACAATCTGGGTGCACTGGACAGCTTAGCCACGTGAACAGGTTTTCCTTCCCAACATCCCGTGGCTCGCATGCTCCCCCTAGCCGCACCTTGCTTGCAGCTTCCTCACCAGCTAGTAGCATATTTAAACTGGTGCCTCCCAATTAAGCCCGAGGAACCGAAAAAGCCTGGGGGGGGGCATTGGGAACTTTGCAATATGGCTATGTACGTAAAGTGCTCTACTACTACTCTGTAGCTTGTGGCGTTGCACGCATGGACTTCACTCCATTATTGGCTCTACTATAAAAGAAATTCCTCCTGACGTGTTTTTTTGAAACGGAGGCAAAAGCTTTGCTTCATCTCATTCATAAAGAAGGAACTACTAACAAAGTTTGACGAGATCCATTACACCTCCACAAATGGAAGCGAAAAGCCTAGTCTCGTTGTATCAAATAACTCAAATGTTCTGGCCCCGCAGTAACCGTCACTGATAAACAGGCTGCTAGTGTGTGCGTGAGAGGAGCGGCTGAGTAGGCCAGCTACATGAGAGGAGCGGCTGAATAGAGCACCGAGAGTACCCACTAGGCCACTACGCAGGTGTACTTTCCCTACATCGATAGTACAACGATGGTTCTAGAGAACAGTAGTACCCTCCACTTCCAACTGTAGCTCCTTGGTCCGGCCCTGAGATTCAAGAGTTCAAAACTGGTGCACTATACTAGACTAGACTAGAACAACAGTACACCGCACTACTAGTTGAGAAAAAGTAGTACTAGTACTGCTACAGTACGAGTACGTACTCCTCCATCACATAATGTAAGACGTTTTTTGACACTAGTTGGTGTGTACAAAAAATGGCAAAAACATACCCAAAATTTCTTAATCCACGCCAAAAACTACTACCTAGTGCCAAACATTTCTTACTAGTGCTATTATTTACAGTATAATGCAATCCCATGATGTTCCATAATGCTAGTACTAGTACTAAATAATAGCCTCACCCCTTAGCTGAGGAACAATCTACAGTTGGAAGGGACGAGGCCCTGCGGTTACTACGCTCTTATCTCCTCCTCGCTAGTGCCCCTCCCCCCTAAGAGAAGGCAGTTCGTCGCTGCTCCCATGGATTCGCCAGGCGGTTCTCCTCCTCCTCGGGGCTGGGAGACCTTGGACGATGATCCTCTGGGAGAAATTGCACGCCGCTCCGACGTCCTCACCGCTGCAAGACTCGGTGCTTCCTGCACCAACTTTTTCAAGACGCTGCTTAAACAAGCCTAGGAAAAGGCCATGCTTGTTGGTCTTCCATGCGTCCTCAAGGAGAAGGTTCTTCTATGGGACAATCCTTCGAACAGTCCACCGCTCCCTGGCCATGGTTGCATGTTGACTCCGATAGAGTTGCCGACGTTGAGAGGTAGTCGGATTTTGTTCGATGAGCAGGTCAGTAATGGAGTTTGATCATGTAGTACTTAGTTATTCCATTTTCATCCCATAATTTCTCCGCTGCCCACCATCTTATATATAGGTCTGGGTCGGTGCCAACGAAGATTGGCTTGCATACCTCTAGCCGGATACCACCATCATTTTGCACAACATCCACAGCAGTGCGACCGTTCCGGTAGACCCCTTCTCCGCCATTGGGATCGGGCTTCCGGACTGGCTGGGCTTGAATACGTATGATGATGCCTACATGAGATTGAAGAAGATAGCAATTGCGTACCCTCCGACAAAGCGACGCGGCTATGATGATTATTATCTCATCGCGGTGTTTGACATAAGGATTGCCATCAATGTAAGAGGCAGTAACGGCAGAGGCTGGCGGATGTTGGCGTCGACAGATTTGTACCCCTACACGTTCAAAGATGCCGTGCGCCATCTAGGCCGCATCTTCGCGGTGACAAGCCAGGGGACTTGTTTCATCTGGTTGCCATCCTACGGTACGGGAGATTACAAATGGAATGCACAAACCATCATTTGCATCCCTAACGGTACTCCATTATTTTGCAGGGACCAGTCATCCCCCGATCAAAATAAGATTGCCGATCCTGGATGTGCATTTGCATCCGCGATTCGGTCTAACCTGGAACCTTGTAGCTGACTTTGGAATATTGGGATCAATTATCTTAGTATTTGTTACCCATGGTATCACTGATGTGCAACATGGTCACACAATCTACCACGATCGGACCGTCACCATCTACCCATGTATTCCATTTTTAACCCTCTCGCCTTCTCTTTCATTGTTGTACTAGTAGTATACTTAGTAGTACTAGTAGGAGTACTTTTTACCTTGGAGGACGTGTATAGCTAGCTAGGCCCTTGAAGACTTGAACCCACTAGCTGCCACCATTTTTGTTTTTCCATGTCTTACTATCTCATCCATGTAGCCAAGAGTGGTTGTATATAATAAGCCGGTTATTTTACTTCCTCTATACTGGAGTAGTACTATTTGCTGCACAGTATTACTGACCGCCATATTTGAGCACAACATTATTATGCATGGACCTTGACTATGTATGTCACCATGTGTCCAGATGGATGCCGCGTGTACCAGATGAACGGCGCCGAGTTCGACCCCCGTGATGCTACGTGGGTGTCGAGGAACACTCTTGGAGAGTACTCGCTTTTCATCGGGGACAACTACCCCATTGTGAAGCGGATGCCACCTTCCGTGCACGACACGGAAGGCCTGCCGTTCATGAAGCTTGGTTGTGTCTTCAGTGTGCACCACCGGATGAACGACATGCTGGGACACGCTATCCCTGATTTATGCTGCTTTAGCTTGGATGAGTCTCCATCTTGTGGAACCGGACTAGAAAGCTACGACAATGATTCCCGTTTCCCACCGCTATGGATCGTGCCATCCATGAAGAACACCTAGGACTGGAACCTGGAGGAGGACATTTAGCCCATCTATAACGTGTAAGTGGAGTACGGTAATTGTGAACGGTAGCATTGTGAATATATGTAGACTAGTCGTGCACAAAGTTATCACATGAATTGGAGATGAACTTGTGTGGCATACTAGCATTTGTCCTTTAGAATTTATTACTAGTAAATGTGTTATGTGTACGTGCAACTTCTGTGGTTGTTGCACGGGCTCCAACATGCTCTTTGAGAAAAAAAGGTGGCACAACTTTGGATATACGTAACGTGGCGGCATCATACAGTAGCATCGTTCGCTATAGTTGTAGTACACTCCTACTAGGACGACAACTCCTATAAAACCTTGCTCTTGGCTCTTTGCCTCTTCGGGAGGTTCAACAGTTCGTACTCGTGTGGACCTTGCACTTGGCTCTTCGCCTCTTCGGAAGGTCCAACAATGATGATACTACAGTACAATATGCTTCTGGCAATCTGACACCGATTGAACTGCTACACGTCCACACGAGGGCGAGGGCGAGGGAGAGGGAGAGGGAGAGGGAGAGGGCGCTGTAGTCAAAACTCTCTCCTCGTCTTGCGAACCACCATGCGCGTGGGCGAGGGAGAGGCGTAGTAAGCAAGCTTCTCCTCGTTCGGCGAGTTGACGGGACACATCAAAGCAGTACTAGTACTAGTAGTCCATACTGCGTCCTTTCCGATTAATATGGCTTAATTTGAAACGATAAAATACACTGGCGGTCAACGTATGTAACAATACGCTCTTTACGGTCACTATATATAGTTTTGCGGTGATTTTACGATCACTAGCTCATCGTAGAGCACCGTATTGCACCCTACTGACCGGCCACATAGTCGACATGGCACTTTGTTGACTGGTTAAATTGTCACCTGGTTTCTGGGTCCCACCTGTCAGTTGGCAGAGCAAAGAAATCAGTTAAACAAAACTTTACGCATGCGCGACACGAGTCTAACCCTTGCGTGCGAACCGCCCTGGCTGTGTATGTGAGTGCATGCACGTGTACTCCCTCGGTCTTCCAACAAAGAAGTACATCAGCTATAAAACAAAGAGTGTAGTACATGATGTACATCTACACTTCCAATGCATTTATCCTTTAATCTAAATCGATATTGATTGACTAATGCACCAACTTGTGCTGTAGGTATAGGCTACATGTCTATCCTTAATTACAACATGCAACAACCTTCATTTAATCTTCTTCTCTCAATGGTCGCATGCACACATAAGTCTGCTACTTTTGGGCATTAATTATGCCCTAGTCAATGTGTAAATCTCTAAATGTACAGTCTTTCACGGACGTAGGGAGTAGGTTGAGCACTTGAGTGTGAGCGTGTGTGTTGCGTCGTGTGCTGTGTGCCGCATGGGTGCGTGAGTGTTGCGTGCGTCCATGTGTACGTGTGATTGTTGCATGTTGCATGCATGCATGCATGCATGGGGCTTACTCCCTCCCATTGACATGTTCATATTTCAAGCTTCCTCTGTTCCCTCCATATGGTGATACTCCCTATGTTCTCAAATACGGAGTAAAAGCCTCCCTCTGTTCCCAATTATGGAGTATTTGTCTTTCTACAGATTTCAACAAGTGACTAGGTACGGAGCAAAATGAATGAAGTGAGCGTAGAGGCATAGGGATACTGTAGAAAGGAAGTCCTCGCAATCCATTATTCCCCATCTCGGTCAGAGAGAACTATTCAACTAGTCTTCGCAGTGAAGTGACAATACACGCTGCAGCAGATGGGACACGTAATTAATAAGCTGAACCAGCATGTTGGTGTTACTAAATCAGCCTTACCCAGTACTGCCATCATGTTTGCTAGTAGAGCACGCTTCCGCAAATACGCCTACACACCTCTATCCTCCATTAACTGACATATGGGCCCTCTTGTGGTAGACCCACATGTCATCGGTGTAACTATTTACACTCCGAAGGACGGTATATCCTGGTAGTAGTACTAGTAGAATTGAGATTTAATGCACTTTCTTACCCATCTTCCACTCTTCTTCCTCCTCTCTTCTTCTTCCTCCTCTCTTCCCCATCGTCGGCCGCACACCATTTACCCGCGCTCACTGCTCGCCCACCCGCGCCATCTTCCTTGGTAGCTCGCACGTACCATATCCCCCCTCTCACTGCTCGGCCACACGAGGAGAAGCTTCATTGCTCGCCCGCCCGAATCCACTTCCCCGCTAGCTCGCAGGCACCGAAAACCCCAATGACAGAACCGACTGACACGCAGAGCCGCGATTGGAATTCCCTCCCCGATATTCTCTTGGAGCAGATTTGTAGTCGTATGGACCTACTTATCACCGTCCGTCTGGCTGCATGCACATTGTCTTTGTACCGTCTACTCATCTGCAGCCGGCCGACTCTTTTCAAGACACCCTGCTTGCTGATGCCCAATCCTCGCAGGTGGCCCAGACATCGACTTGACGATCCTACAGAGGTTGCCGTGGTGCCCCTCGACATTCTACCACTACCCGTCCACCTGTCCTTCATGTGCGGCCACTACTGGGCGGGCATGAAGGCCAACTGGATCGTCCTCATCCACCAATCCAGTAGTCCGTGGCATCTCGTGGATATCTACACCCGGTGAGAGATCACCCTTCCATCTTGGATACCGCTGCCATCGAGCCTCGTGGCCCGCCGGACACTCCTTCCTACTACGCACGAGATGCGTCAAGCTTTTGGCTCGACCTCTGTTTGCAGAAAGTTGTAATCTGTGAAGTGCCCACACCATCAGAAGACTACATGGATTAAGCTCATTGCCTTGTTCAGCATGGGATTAGTCTATCTGGAATCCGGTCGCCATACATGGTTATGGCTCATCATCAATCCTATTGAGGCAACATTTCTGTCTGATGCTATAGTGCATGATGGCATCATTTACGCGGTTGACGCACAGATTGGCTGCCTATACTGGTGGAATCTATCATCATGTAATTGTTCTATCTCATCTCATTTTTACCTTATGAATACGACTGCCTGTTCAATGTTACAAATTTAGAATACACAGCATGTCTATAACCACACCATTGCTATATGTTCCTCTCATTTCCTAGATTTTTATGACCACACATGTTATTGTTAGAGTTGATATGAGAACAATTGGC
The DNA here is from genome assembly GCF_018294505.1 of Triticum aestivum. Classification (NCBI taxonomy): domain Eukaryota; kingdom Viridiplantae; phylum Streptophyta; class Magnoliopsida; order Poales; family Poaceae; genus Triticum; species Triticum aestivum. Next base: position 486,102,537 of record NC_057813.1, read on the forward strand.
ATCTAATAATTGTTAGAAAACATATTATGAGCATAACATCATGATTTCTATATGTTACTCTCGTTTACAAGATTTTTGTAGCAACACATGTTATTGCTTAGAGTTGATATGAGAATAGTAGTAGTAAGTGCTATGGTAGAATATAAGTAGGCACTGTCATAGCTATTTTCCTCTCGTTGTTACATGATGTTTGAACCATGGCATATTGCTAGAATATGAAAGCCATTGGCTTATTTTTTTAACTTGGGGTATGATTATGACCACGACATTGCAATTCTCTATCTATGATATGTGTCATTGTTATAATAATTTTAAGTCACACATACTCTGAACATGATTGTTTATTTTTGTCCTTTTGGTCTCCAATTTGAATTGTTGCAGTAGACGCAAATGCGCTGGCCTTCATGATTCCAGGACCTGGAATCATACCAGCCGATGGGTGGTGGTTTATCGCTCGTTCAGCTGATGGCGGTCATTTGATGCTCATTCGCACGTACCAAATTGACCAAACCATTACATCAAGCCACATGCAGTACAATGTGTGGGGCGTTCGTGACATTGATGACTATGGCTGCTTTGTGTTCGAGAAAGATCCCAGCTCTGTTGGGCCAGGCGTATTCAACTGGAGGTGGGTTTACAACCTTGGCAACCACTCCTTGTTCCTCGGGCTCAATTATCCGATCATCCAACCAATCATCGATCATATCACCAGCAATGATTACCGTGCTATGCAACTTCCATTCGCGAGGGGGACTGTGTTTACACATCATACCATGGGTTTCATGAATCACCATATCCAGAGATTCGTTGACACAGCTTGTTGCCAGATAATCTTAAGTGTGTGAAAGGCATCAAGCTTCCATGCGATGGATGGCTTTTGCAAACCCGACATGCGGCAATGTGGTTCATGCCAACTGCAAATATGCACAACTTGATTCGTGCTGATATCTAGACTGAGCCATGTATTCTGCTGCTATAGCACGACCCTCTTTTGTTGGATATTATGTACTGTTGTTAGTTTGAAGCACTCCTGTTGTTTGAACGATAGATACCTTCCTGGGATCAAGTGCATCCTTCCTAACTCACCTGCGTAGGATGTACTGATAATGATGATGGAGATGCTGTGCAGAAGCCATATATATATATATATATAGGGTGGGTCTATTATGATAACACCCTTAAGAGTCTTATTATGCACACCACTTTCTTATTCTGCTAACACTCTACCCACCGACCCGCACTCCATGCGCAAAATAAGCCAAACTGCACAAAAGAAAAAAACTACCTCAGCCCTCCCCACCTCTCGCAGCCCCCCACAACCTCATCTTCTCCTTCCCCGCGTGCGCCACCTACCTTCTCCCCCATCGATCCCTTCTCCACCTCCCCAGCAACCACCGGCGCCGCCCCTTCCCAGCCACCACCCGCGCCGCCCCTTCCGGCCACCACCACGCGCCGCCCCACCCTGGCCACCACTCGCGCCGCCCCTTTGCGGCAACCACCACCACCACGCATGGCCCCTAGACCGCCCCCAACCATGCGCTTGCAGCTCCTTGCTGCCCGTGTCGCCCCCACCCCCCAAGCTGCATCCCCTCCACTTCTTCCTTCCTCGTAGGCTAGAGCCACAACACGCGCTGATGAGAAAGCATTGGGTCTCGCGCTCGGGCCGGATCCACTCTGCTCGTCCCCCATTACCCTCCCCCGGAGCCGCGGCTGCCCCGCCGCCTTGCAGCCGAGCATCCACAACACCCAGCAGCACCGGCGCCCCTCCTGCCTTAGTCCATCGTGCCATGGGCTCACCTACTTCTGGTTGCCAGATCCAGCGACCCCCCGGCCTACTCTTGCCACTCTGTATGAGGTGAGGAAGGGCTTAATCCCCGGCCAGGATGCACCCCCACCCCCCCCCCCGCGCGGTGCGGCCATGAGATCCACTGCCTTTCTTGCAGTTCACTATGAGATTCACTGAAAAATCATTTTCTAGTGCAGGGACTAGGGCGGGGAGGCCACGATGACCATGGCTGGGATCCCTCGGCCATCGCTGCGCCAGGGGACGGATCTGTGTTCTCTCTGCCGCCGGGGACAAAATCCACCCACCAGTGCCGCCAGGCCCCAGCCCTCCCGGAGCGGCGCGGTCCCCTCTCCCTGCCCACCTTCTACCGCAGGTTCTTCCACCCCCGAGCCCGTGGAGCACCTGATCCAGGTGAGGAGCTCCTCCCTCCCGCTCCACTCCGGCGGCCATCGAGCTGGGTCCATGCTGGCGATGAGGGCCCCTGTCCCGTATTCACGTTCCTCTCTGACCCCTTCAATGGCCTGCAAGGAGCTCCCCTCCCATCTCTAAGGCGTCGCGGGCGTGTGCAGCTCGCCAGAGTATTGCGTGCAGCCCGCATGCGTGTGCATGTGCAGTTCGGCAGTGGGTGGAGTAGCACTTCGGCCCTGCCCTCCACCGCTGGGGCAGCACGGCTATGGCGGTGCAGTGCACCGCGGCTTTACGTGCAGTACTCCTCCTCGACTCCACGCCCCCTTGCAGTATAGCACGTCCATGGATTATTCTTCGTCGAGGACTTGCAGCTCGCTGATGAGTGGCTCGCGGTTCGCGCAGCTTGGGCCTTGGCATGCAGTGCGGCACCCATGTGCGCGTAGTACGCGAAGATGGGGTGTAGGAAGACGGTGATTTTTATGTGTATTTTGCTCACGGTTGAAATTTTTTCCGCTTTTCAGATTTTGGCTGCCATCCCATGGGCGCACAGATGCAGTGCTGTGGGGACCGGACATGCAGTGCAGTGCTGGCTTGCATTTCACGGACAAAATTGTGGATTTATTTTTGAAGTCCATCGTCACTATAATTTGTGTGTGTCTGTATTGTGGATTAAAAAGAGGATCATTGTGGTTCGTTTGCCCTGTCTAGTACTCTAGAGAAGTACAACTTGCAACTCTATTGAAAACGTGCATTGAAGACAACAACATATTTTTTAAGTGCAGCTCACTTGTTTAATTGCCGTAGTGATCTTCTCCCTCCCAGTGGTTCACTATGTTGCCAAGTGCAAAGACAAATTGGGAGAAAGTAAATTGGAAAGGGTTGATTTTTTATGCAGCTCACTCTGTTGTTGCATGCAGTAGAAACAAAATTGAAAAAAAAATTGATGCAGTACACTCACCTCGTTCCCGCAGTTTAGTTGGGTTCATGTTAGTAGAAACTCATCTATGCGGTCCACTCTCGTTCACACAAAAATTGAGAAAAAAGACAACAAAAAAACTGAAAAAAAGACAACAAAAACTCGTCTGGGAAAAATTTACGTTCGACAAAAAAATTTGAAGTTCACTTGACCGTCTGATGCAGTGCAGTTTTCAGTCTAAAGCAGTGCGGTTTTCTGTCTGATGCAGTACATACGACGATTTTGGTGTCGCCGAAAAATAGAGTGTCCGCGTTTCGGTAAATTCAAAATTGCTCTTAAACCGTAAGTAATTAGAGAGCTTGTTCTGCATAAAAAAGTTGCGCCTCGTCGATATCTTTGCAACGATGTATGATTTGAATCATTTCGACCAGCGGTTTGTGAAAATTTCACAAAAAACGGCCGCTGCCTCTCGTCGTCAGCCGTACAATTTTCAAAATTAACTAAAAACCATAAGGAATATCAAAAACATTTCAACATATGAAAGTTGCGCCTCGTTTGTAGCTTCCCAACGGCGTATCACACGCCTCGTTTCGACAAACGGTTCAAAAACAGGAGCGAAAACAGTACCAAAAATTTGAAAAAATTTGAAAAACAGAATTCCGCAATTTAGTAAATTTGAAACTGCTCTTAAACCGTAAGGAATTAGAGAAACATTTATATATGAAAAAGATGCGCCTCGACGATATCTATCCAATGGCGTATCATTTGCTTCATTCCGACAAGCAGTTTAGAAAAAAACATGAAAAAACGCTCGCTGCCACTCGTCATCCGCCGCACCATTTTTAAAACTGCTCTTAAACCGTGTGGAATCTCGAAAACTGTCTCAACATGTCTAAGTTGCGCCTAATCCATTGCTTTTCAACGGTATATTACACGCCTCATTCCGATAAATGGTTAAAAAATTAGAGCGAAAACACTACCGAAAAAACAACGCGTTCAGTTTTTTCCGACGAGAAGTTCACTAGTCTATATTGCAGTGCTCGTCGTCAAGAAGATACAGTGCGCTTGCGTTGAGCGTGCAGTGCAGAAGTGGTGTGCAGAATAGTTATTCTGCTAATATTAGCAAAATTACCGATGCAAGTCGAAGAAGGATTGGCCCATGCTGCCGGCTGGCGTCAAGTTTGATCCCACGGATCAGGAGCTGATCGAGAACCTTGAGGCCAAAGTGAGTGCTGACAGCGTGAGATTTCAGTCTCTCATCGATTTGTTCATACCAACCATCAATAGCGAGCACGACATATGCTACACCCAACCTGAGAAACTTCCAGGTAAGACACCGATCGGCCGTCTACTTGCACAAACATATTCCTTTGTTTATAGCTCTATTTTTCATTTTAGACGCAGACCTGGTGAAGCAATTACAATTTGACAGTTAATAAAAAGTGAAACAAGTGACTGCAACATGCCAAAGATGTTATGAAAAATGCCAACTACGTACACTAAAACTTGTATTCCACAATACTGCAGGTATCACACTGAGTGGCCTAAGGAAGCATTTCTTCCAGCACAATTCCAAGGCGTTCAAAAGGGGCACGTGGACGTGTCGCAAGATACAGTCGGAGTGCGGCATGCATGCGATGTGGCACAAGACCGGCAATACCTTGCCGGTGATGGTCAACGACCGACAGACGGGCAGCAAAAAAGGTTCTGGTGCTGCACACCAACAAGAACTTCGACCAGCAGAGGACCAACTGGGTGATGCACCAGTACCACCTCGGGGACCTGGAGCAAGAGAAGGAGCGGGAGCTGGTCCTCTGCAAGATTTTCTACCAGACGAACACTAGGGCCAGGAGTAAAAAGATTATAAGTTAGTTTGGTATTGGTAGTTGTACTACCTTGTCGTCCGCAAGTTGGTATTGTTTTTAACAATCTTTTGGTATGAACTTGCATTTGCTTCCAACCATCATGCTGAGGGTCGACATGGATATAAAGCTGAATCATTTGTTTCGAAACAAATTTTCAGGCACCTAATTTTTATTTGATGTGTAGCATAAGCACCTGCCGTTCGAATTCCTAGTTCTCCAATTTTTTTGAAACAAGTGCATGCACTTATTATCACGATGAAATAAAAATATCCCTGCTACATCCCAGTTATCAGTCTGTACTTGCAGAATTCTCTCGTTTATTGAGCACGTATATTGTTTTTTTAGGTCGAGCAAGTTTCAACTGGGATGTAGACTGCCCAGGGTTGGTTTTATTTTGAACACGCCCAGCCCATGACGACAATGGGGCACAAAGATCTAGCAGGTATCTACTGGCCTCTGGCCCACTAGCGTTAGTTATATTTTGTCTTACAACATCCACAGGCAGTTTTTTTTACTGAATCAAACACACAGCCCAGTTCTATTTTCCTCTTGAAACGCATGCCCTACATCCGTTTTCTAATCTCTACCTATAGTTTTACTAGTTCATATACACGTATCATTATATTGAAAACACATAAAATTCCCTTTTCATATTTACATCCTTATTTTTGTTGTTTTTTCCCACCCAGCGTTGTATTTTTTACCACCGGTTTTCCCTTAAACCAACTCAATTGTCCCACGTCTTATTTGCTTACAAAAACAAAATGATTTTTTTGGCAAATCAATAAGTTCTTAAAAAAATGTTTATCATTTCGAGATTACAACAGTTCGGACTCCACCGAAATATGCAAAATAAGATTGAACTTTTTGACCATGGTCCTGGGCAGAAAATGGGCTGTAATAAATTACTTAAGAATTAGCAAATGGGCTGCAAATTATAAAAAAAGCAAATGGGCTTTTTGTTGTCTGCCACAGATTTGGAGGCTGACTTGTGGACCTACTAAGTTCATGCGTACACAAGGTTTCTCAAAAAAGAAACTTAGTCAACAATCGACTCTACTAGCGTCAGACTGTTAGATGTCAATCTAACGACAATCGTGCTTCTTCAGTCTCTGATCTTCCTGCCCCAGCCGCCCAAACCAGCGCTGTCGGAACCGCCTGCTCCCGCCTCCCATGGCCGGCTGTGCTGCCGGGCAGGCCTCATGGCCCCATCATACTCGCATCCCTGGCCTGTCTATCCCTCTACTCACCCACACCTCCTGTTATTTTCCGGCGAAGACAGCTGAACCAGTCAACCCTCGTACTCTCCACCGCGTGGGCAGCCACTGTAGTGTCTTCCCCGGCTCCGTGTCGTTCCCTTCATAGGCCTCGCCGTCGTCCACCGCCCCGGTGCTCTCGGCGCGGCGTGGTCAACGATGTCCATCCAACAATGGCTGTAGTGCTTATTCAACCTCTGGTCTTCTTGCCCCAGCCCCCCAAAGCAGCACCGGTCGTGCTGCATGCTCCTGCCTCCCGTGGCCGGCTGTGCTGCCGCGGAGGCCTCACCGCCCACATACTATCCACCGCTGGCCAGGCTATCCCTCCACTCACCCACTGCCCCTGTTATTCTGCGGCGACGACAGCCTCACACCGGAGCCGAACCAATGAACCCTCGTACTCCTCTTTGCGTGGGCATCCACTACCACGTCTTCCTCGGCTCTGCGTCATCCCCTTCCTAGGCCTCGCCATCGTCCACCGCCGTGGTGCTCTCGGCGCGACATGGTCAATGTGGTCAACAACCGACTTCCATTGGAAGAGTATTGTACGTGGAGAGGCTGACAGCTGGGTCCACGGTAGCCGCAAGGAAGTGCCTCCTTATTACGCGCAAAATAATTATTCCTCCACCTGACAGCAGGGACCCACCGGACGGGCCACCAGTATTTCACGAAAAAAACGTTTCCCCCTGACTACTGGGACCCACCGGATGGGCCACCATATTTCGCAAAAAAACATTTCCCCCTGACTGTTGGGACCCACCGGACGAACCACCGTGCGAAAAAAACATTCCCCCCGCTGTCAGCTCGGACCCACTGGAAGTGCCTCCTTATTACGCACAAAAAAATGAATACTCCCCCTACTAGCTGGGACCCACCATGGTGGGAGGCTCAATTGTGGGCCTACTAAGCTGACGAGGACGAACGGCTTTGTCAACTTAGTCAATATGAACGATTCTAGCTCTAGTGACCGTATGATGTCCATCCAACGGCCGTTGTGCTTCTTCAATCTCTGCTCTTCCTGTTCCAGCCGCTCAAACAAGCGCCGGCGAGACTGACTGCTCCTTCCTCCCCGTGGCCGGCTATGCTGACGCGCAGGCCTCACCGTCCCACCGTACTCCCATCACTGGCCTAGCCATCCCTCTACTCACCCACACCTGTTGTTATTCTCCGGCGATGGCAAACGAACCAGTAAACCCTCGTACAGTCGTACTCCCCTCCGTGTGGGAAACAACTGCCGAGTCTTCCCTGCCTCTGTGTCGTTCCCTTCCTAGGCCTTGCCGTCGTCCACCGCCCTGGTGCTTTTGGCACGGCCTGGTCAATGTGGTTAACGACCGACATGTATCTGAAGTGGACTGTACATGGAGAAGCCGACAGCTGGGTCCACGGACGCACGCAAGGTAATGCCTCCTTATTACGCGCAAAATAATGATTCCTCCACCTGACATCAGGGACCCACCAAAAGGGCCTCTGTATTTCGCGAAAAAAACTTTACCGCCGCTGACAGCTCGGACCCACCAGCTATATCTTCGCACGCAAGGAAGTGCCTCCTTAATACGCACAAAAAAATGAATACTCCCCCTGTTAGCTGGGACCCTGTATAGTGGCAGGCTGACTTGTGGGCCTACTAAGTTGACGGGGACGGAGGGCTTTGTCAACTTAGTCAATATGCACGATTCTAGCTCTAGTGACCGTACGATGTCCATCCAACGGCCGTAGTGCTTCTTCAACCTCTGGTCTTCTTGCTCCAGCCGCCCAAACCAGCGCCGGTCGTGCCTCATGCTCCTGCCTCCCGTGGCCGGTTGCGATGCGGCGGATGCCTCACCGCCCCTACTACTCCCACCACTGGCCAGGCCATCCCTCTACTCACCCACACCCTCTGTTATTCTGCAGCGATGGCAGCCTCACAGGGCAGCCGAACGAGTGAATCCTCATACTCCTCTATGCATGGGCATCCACTGCCGCGTCTTCCCCGGCTCTGCGTCGTCCCCTTCCTAGCCTCGCCGTTGTCCACCGCCCTGGTGCTCTCGGCGCGGTGTGGTCAACATGGTCAAGGAACGGCTTCCATCGGACGTGGACTATACGTGGAGAGGCTGACAGCTAGGTCCACGGCCGCAGCAAGGAAGTGCCTCCTTATTACGCGGAAAATAATGATTCCTCCACCTGACAGCAGGGATCCACCGGACGGGCCTCCATATTTTGCGAAAAAAACATTTCCCCCTGACTGCTGGGACCCACCAGCTACACCTTCACACGCAAGGAAGTGCGTCCGGGCAAAAAAATGATTCGCCCCCTTACTGCTAGGACCCACCAGCTACATCTTCGCACGCAAGGAAGTGCCTGACAGTTGGGACCCACCTGGTCGAAGCGTACGTTGTCATTCTGGTCGCGAACGTGTATGTACATATATACTGGTGGATGTAGAGGCACACACGTGTCGTAGTAGAGGCGCGTACGTGTCGTAGTAGAGGCGGGCATGTAGCATGTACACGTATGTACAACGGCTAGTGTGCAAGAAAGAAAATACGGCCACGTATGTGTACATACGGGTGGGGTCTCGAACGCCTACTCGCGCATAGTACGGCCAAGGCTCTTGTACATGGCTGGGTCGGAACGGAGAAACAGCATCGTCGTCGTGTTCATGGGGAGCCAACCGGCTGGGTCGGAATGAAATGTGTCATCGTGTTCATCGGGAGGGCTCGGATGGAACATGCAATGGAAACAAGGCCTAGCGTACCACAGAACGGAGGAAACGGACTTGTGTTTGACCGACCATGTTCGAAACGGGACCATGTTCATCGGGAGGGGTCTGGCGTACCACAAAACGGAGGAAATGGATCTCCTACGGTCGAAACGGGGGTCCTGTTGATCGGCAGGGGTGTGGCGTACTGCAAAACGGATGAAACAGACTTGTGTTGGAGCGCTACGGTCTAAACGGGGATCCTGTTCATCGGGAGGGGTGTAGCGTACCGCAAAACGGACAAAATGGACTTGTGTTGGAGCGCTACAGTCGAAACGGGGGTCCTGTTCATCGGGAGGGGTGTGGCGTACCGCAAAACGGGACTCCACGGGATACTGTTCATCTCCACCGTCGACCTCCTCCAGCCTCCACGAGCTACCGTCGACCTCCTCCAGCCTCCACAAGCTCCTGTTCATCCAGCCTCCACCACGCGCTACTCCATCGGCTACTGTTCAACCACCCCTCCACGGGCACCCCTCCATCGTCTACTATTCATCCAGCCCTCCATGGGGTCGTCCTGTTCGTCCAGCCCTCCACACCACGGGGTCCTATTCATCCAGAGGCAACGCCACCGCTCACTGTTCATCCAACCCCCCTACAACGCTCACTGTTCATCCAGAGAGGCCGCATCGATCGGCTTCAGTTAGCAGCAGTAGCGAAGGAATCGCTCGATCAGGTTCAGTTAACAGCCATCGATCGATCGCTCGGGTTCAGTAACGCGTAGCCTGCAGTGCAATCGCTCGGGTTTAGTTAGAGCCCAACGCCTCGCTCGGGTTCAGTTAGAGCTAACGCCTCGCACACACGCACGTACGTGTATGAGAGAAACGCGCATCGCTCGGCCCCGACCACCCACCGTAACTGGGAACTCCCAAAAAATTTCCTCGCCCTCGCTTCTACCATGATTTTTTCCATCATGGACGGCCCAAAGAATGTCATGCAGCTGCATCTCCGGCCCGCCCAGGATGACAAGCCCATTTTTTGTCATAGAAGTAGGAGCCCACCACATCTATGATGATACCGGGTTTTGTCACAATTATCGTCATAGAAGTGTCATATGTATGACAGAAAAAAGTTTCGTTCAGCCCGAAATGTCGTGGATGTGTCTTTTTTTGTAGTGAATAGAAGTAAGACCAATAATTTCATCTTTACTAGGCAATTATTTTTCATGGGGATGTCTACAAAATTTGGAGAAATTAAACTCATGAGACACATCCCCGAAACTTACACTAACAGTTTCTTTCTCACAATCTATTTTAGTATTAACAGTGTTCAAGAAAGGTCTACCAAATATAATGGGGAAAAAATCATCTTGTGGGGAACCAAGAACAAGAACATCAGTAGGGTATTTTACTTTCCCACACAAGACTTCAACATCTCTAACAATCCCAATTGGTGATATAGTGTATCTATTGGCAAGCTTAATAGTAACATCAATATCTTCTATTTCAGCAGGTGCAATATCATTCATAATTTCTTGGTAAAGAGTAAAGGGAATTGCACTCACACTAGCACCCAAATCACATAAGTCTCAACCCGATCCCAATGGATCAAAGTCTCTGTGCTTAAGTGTCATCCCTGGATCGGTATGCTGACACACATAATACTCGAGGAATTATAATAGAGTTCAATCACACACTTTATGACATCCAGGTCATCAAAAGAGTATTTATTACATAAATATGGCTGAAGGCCATCTAAATAAAATAACCATGGAAGGTTCGAAGGTAAATGAGTCCATCAACTCCACGGCAAAACTGAGTGCAGAACAAGGACCTATCGCACCTTACTCTTCATCTGAAAGATCTGCAACATGAAACATTGCAGCCACAAAGGGTCAATACATTGAATGTATCGGCAAGTCACACCCAAAGTATGAAAACATACCTATCATCTACATGCAAGGATATAACAAGTGGATAGCTCTAAGGTTTATTTTGTGTAAAGCCAATTTTGTCCTACTTCTAATCACTAGCCAAATTTTGTTTCTTGCATTTTAATTAACCTATTGTTAAATTGGACCGCCTCCAATTTAACCCACCTATGAGAGCCTTCGAGGATCATAGGTTCCCAAATTTTTATTTCCATGAGAGCCCCCGGGGATCATGGTTTAATTAGACCCACATTAGAATAATTATTTGGGATGAGAAGATCTTCCAGAGGTTTCAAGTCCAGTTGCTCAAAGTTGTCCATAACCGGGGATACGGCTAATCATGATTAGTTTGTACACCCGCAGAGGTTTGCGCACTTTTCCCCACAAGAATCGATCTGTCCCTTCACGTCCTCGCACTTCGTAGTGTTTGAGAACGGGATGAATGAAACATGGTCTTCCAAAGAGTTCCTCTGGGCCACTGCCGGTGCCCATCCAATCCTACCGTTCTTCTACTTCTCGTAGCAGCGTCCGGCCAGAGTCACAACTAGGGTTAGCCAAGCTAGAGCCCATAATGGCATGTGGTTGCGCATGGAAGCTACTTGATATGAAACATGTCCAATCTTTTTGAACATGGGCGGCATTCCCCACCTTTTCCTGAGTAATGCAGAGCCTCCCGGAGGATACATACTTGTCGACTGGTCCCGACAATCCTTTCCGCCCAGATGATTGATTAATTGGTATTGCAGAGCCTCCAAGGAAATACAATACATGTAAGTTGTGAATGTAGTCATTGCTTAAGTTCTCTCGCAACTTTCATGAATCACACGGTACCCAATCCACGTCTACCATAGCATGGCTAAACAATAACTACACTATAACGATTCCCAATGTGGCGGCAAAGACTATCAGGATCCCGTTAACATATGGCTATCCTATCTGGGTTTAACATAGCATAGTAGTCCTACACATGCATACTACAATGTTGATAGAGGGCATCATGCAAAGTAAAAACATAGGATTGGTATGATTAAAAGTGCAAACTTTCCTGTTAAAGTTGATGAAGTACTCCGCACTCAAAGTCTTGACAATTCTACTCTTGGCACTCCGGACAATCTAGCGTGAGCAAGCAATAACATACATAAGCATAACACTCAAAGATCCCAAAAAGAAACGATGAAAACACTTGTGGAAAACTCCAAAAGAACCAAATTAAGTTTCTGAAAAGAATGTAATTTTGCCATTAAAATTATATGATTTTGATATTAATAGAAGGTACACACCATAAGCTTCAATTTGCAAAAAGAATCAACTAAAACAGAGTTACGAAACTAAAGTTATGGCCTATCGAAGTTTGAATTCAGATCTGCTTGAATTCGAAATTTAAAACTTTCAGAAATAATTTTCGTTTGGTTCTCTGGATAGAGGGGATTTTTATGAACCCGTAGGAAAAATTGCTATAGATTAAAAGATATACTAGAAAGAAGAATTGCTATAGAATCTGAATTTGGAAAATTCCTGAAAAAACAGATTTTGGCCAGAGACAAGTGGTGCTCTCTGGTTGGCTGAACAGGTGTTCGCTGCGGGTTTCGGGGCGGACGACTGCAATCTAAAGGTTTCGGTAGCAATGGCTTATTAAGAAAAACTGAACTAAACCGAAGAAAACCAATCTAAAAAACCGATCTACTAAACCGTTATTTTTTAACTAGAACAATGAAGTGCTCGGGCACTTATAGAGGGAAACAAGCATTGGGGGCGGCTCTGGTCCTGTGGGGGCAGCGGCGGTGAAGTCTTTGGGATGTAGCAGTGTGTGGCTTGCTCGGTGGTGGATTCGGAGATGGTCGGCGACGACGAACAGCGACGAAATGAAGTGATGAAGCTCGGTGCTCCGGGTGCTCCGGCGAAGACAATAACTTGGTATGGCCTCTGTAGATGGAGATGCAAAGCAAGATCATGTCAAAAAGGTTGTAGGGATCGAGAGAAGTCGACATATCAAAGGAGAAGGCTCTAGATGCCAATGAGCATGGTGTGCATTTCGCCAAAGAGACCCATGACTACGCTCCGCTCCACTCTCCCCTCCGTGCTCCCCACCGCGCTCCCAACCCATGCACACCCGAGCTCGCTAGCCACCGTTGACCCTTGCTCCAGCGGTGGAGGGCTCTCGCGTTGCCGCATCCAGCAGACCCGCACTAGTGCGAGCTTGGCGGTGGCGATTCGACCGAAACCAGACAAAGCGGAGAGTTCGAGGGCGGCGGAAATCCTCAGATCTGCTGATGGATGGAGGAAAAGGAGCTGCAACGGATTAGGAGATTCGTCGGCTGCTCGCGGAGGTGGCTCGGTGGGAGCGTGCAGCGGATTGAGTGACAAGGGCTGCATAGCAGGTGACACGAGCGCTGGCTGTGGCGAGGATGAATCTCGCGCTGCGGGCAATGGCGAACACCACGGCTCTGGAGCGAGCCTCCATCTTTGGCATGGGGCAGGAGCTCTCCCCTGCCTTGGTTCTACAGTGGGCGGAGGGAGAGACGACCTCCACATCAAGACAACAGAGGAGGAGATGGAGGCCATTCCAAAGGGCAACGCGCTGATGGAGCTCAAATCGACTGATTCTGGATGTAAGTCCCATTCCCCTTCTGTTGTTATTCCAATTTTAGAGGTTGCTGCTCGCCGGAAATCGCCATTGCCGCCGGCGTTCAAAGTTTTGCCTCCGATGAGACCGGTCAATGCGGCACTGGGCGGTGGGTCTAGGAGGGTCCGAGTGGTCAGAGGCGGGGAGAGAATGACACCAGGGCCCACTGCTTTGGTGTTAAAAGGATAAGCACTTTCCCCAATTCTACCGAACCTACCAAACGCGTGCCTGATCCAGGAGCTGCTAGGGTTTGCCGGCGTCCACGTCGCCCCCCTCCTCCTCCTTCCTTAGTCTGGGTGAGGAAGGATAAATTCAGGAGCGGGTGCTTCACGGCAACTGATTGCTTCCCTGCTAGTGCCGCTGACAAACACCAAGTCCCCACGAGATTTAGTTTTTCTGCTTATTTTTGGGCGGAGCATGAAGGAAGAGAGACCTATGCGGAGGTGACTCGCAAGATGGCTGGAGCTGGAGCAGGGCAGGGGGCAAGAGGAGGTGGGAGAGTCAATGGCGACCCGGAGCGGAACGAGACGCGCCCCCCTTCCCAGGTCACCGCTGCCCCCCTGCTATCCCCCCCTGTTCGCCCCCCTATGGCCCAACAGCAGCAAAACCCTCCTACCTCCATCTATGCCAAGCCTCCCATTTTCCCTTTTGCCTCTCGCTCGCAGATTATATATCCGTAGATGGGATTGATGTTCCCAGGATATCCTCCCCCTGGATTCCATCAGTATCCTGCTAACCCTTGGCTAAATCAGCAATAGTTTCAATTCCCTTTCATGGCCCCCAACCAATGTGCTCTTATGCAATATCCTCAAGGAATTCAACAACCTATAGCTGCTGGTAGTGGGTCTGGTTCTGGTAATGGATAAGCTGGTCAGAGCAAAAGCAAGAAGAAACAGAGGAATGCTACAGGGAAGAAACCTATGAAAACCGATGCTCGGCTTGCTGCTCCTCAAGTTGCTTTGCCTGCTGATGAGCCTGACTCTTTCAATGTAGACCCTAAGTATATTGGGGCTACTTGCTTCAACTGTGGGCTGCCTGGACACTCTGGTAGGTATGTGCCATGTCCCAAAAAATTGCTTCATGTGTTTTGTACCTGGTCACCATATGGATGCTTGCCCCCTGTGGTACAAACCTTACCCAGCTGCTCAATTCTGGGGTAGTGCTGGGAATGGCTTGGGCTTCTTTCATCCTGAGGCTGGAGAAAAAAGCAACAGTGACTGGCTGAACTTTGGAAATGTGGGTCTGGTTGTTATTGAAGAAGGTGAAATTTCTACTGAGCAGTTGGGTGCTTGCTTCACTAGTATGTGGAAAACCAACTGGGCTTGGCAGATCAGAGCTTATGATGATTCTCAGTATCTAGTCAGATTTCCTCCCAACAAAAAAATCACTGACTTAGTTGCTTATGACTACATCAACCTCAATAAGAAAGGTGTATACATTTCCTTCAAGAATTGGCATGGAGAGTTGCCTGCTTATGACTCCTTGACTGAGATTTGGGTGGATATTGTGGGTCTGCCTCCTGCTTGGTGCTCTTGGTCTGTGATCGCCTAAGTTGCTGCTACTTTGGGTGTCATTACTAATATAGATTGGCATGGCATTTTCAGAAGTTTTTATGAAGTGGTGAGAGTACAGGTTGCTGTTAGAGATCCTACTCTGATTCCTAGAGACAGGCTTTTTGAAATTTAGCAAGAACTGTTCTTACTCACTTTCAAAGTTGATGAGGAAGCTCCTATGGATTCTGATAACCCTTCTGATCCCCTGACCACAAGAATGATGAGGATGACAACAACAAGAAACAAGAGGGAGAGGATAAGTTCAGTAATGATGACCTATTGGGAGAGGAGATGGAACATGATCTTGACAACAACATGAAGAACTCCAACTTCAGACCAAGACCCGCCTCTGCTCCTAGTGGGTCTAGAAACAGAACCCACACCTTGGCTGCTATCTCTCCTCCTGATTTGTTCTCCGGAATGGCTATGAATAATAACATCCCTTTGGAGAGATCAGTTTCTTGAAAATCCAAGATGCTCCCTTGACTAAAAGCTATCTGCAAGATGTTAAGAGAACCCTAGTGGAGAATTTTGGCACTATTCTTCTTCCTGAATTTGAAGCTACTATCAAGGATGGAGAGACTAGCAAAGACTGTATTCCTGTTTCCTTGGGGGGTTAATTCCCTACCCTACTCATACAACTAGTCTTAAAGCTGGTGGAGACAAATGGGGCCCTGTTATATCCACTAGGATGAGTAGCATGATCAAGAGAGATGGGAAACCAGCCTTGGTCAAAGCTCAAGAGATTAAGCAGAAGAAGAACTTGGAGATCCCCAGAGGTAATAACCCCAAAATCTTCCACAATTCTTTTGCTTGTCTGGACAATGATGCTCTACTATCTAAAGCCCTCATTGCTGACATTGTTATGGGAGATAATCCCTCTCAAGTTAACAATAATATTGAAGCTATTAAGAAACTAGAGTTGGATAGATTCGATAAGTTTAAATAGGACAGTCCTGATATGTTCCTTCCTGGAGACATTGATGCCATCAAGGAAGAGTACTGCACTTTATATAATTCTGTTGCCCCTCTTGACACTGAATCTGACCATCACTCTGATTCAAATATGGACAGAGAGTTTGATGATGCCTCCTTATGGATGGAGGTTAAAAGTCAGAGGTCAAAAAAGTGCCAAGCTAAAATTTCTACTAGGTTTAGATGATAGGGCTATTTTGGAATGTGAGAGGTCTTAATGGCCCTCAAAAAATTTCCAAGGTGCAGGAGATTATTAGATCTCACTGCCCTGACTTTATTTGTTTATCTGAAACCAAGAAGATTGAGTTCAACATTACTCAGCTAGAGGCTATAGACTCTATAAATGGTTTTATCTGGAATTGGTTGCCTTCTAATAACACTGCTGGAGGCTTATTAGCGGGGGTCAAGGAAGATAAATTTGGGATTTTAGCTTGTGATATATTTACTTTCAGTATCTCCTGCTTGCCGAAGAACAAGTGTAATAACACTGTTTGGAGGCTTATCTCAGTTTATGGTTCTGCTTATGACAACCTTAAGCTTGATTTTATTAATGAACTCCGCAACCTCCTAAATAACAGGGCTGGTCCCACTATTGTGGGAGGAGACTTTAATTTGGTTAGAGCTGCTGAGGATAAGAACACTGGCCTAGTTATCCAGCACTGGGCTGATCTTTTCAATGACTGGATTAATAAATTTGGCCTCATTGAGATTAAGAATGCTGGTAGAAAGTTTACTTGGGACAATAACCAAGACAATCTAATCATGGCTGCTTTAGATAGAATTTTTGTCTTTGCTAAATGGGAAAGACTTTTTCCTGCTAGCCAGGTTAAAACTCTTCCTAGAATTGGGAGTGATCACACCCCCTTATTTTTAATTGTGATGCTATAGCTATTCCCAAGAATAAAGTTTTTAGATTTGAAAAATGGTGGCTAGAAGTTCCTGGCTTTGATGAGATTGTCCACAAGGCTTGGAATGCCGAATATCAGTTCTCCTCTACTATTGATATTTGGCAATTAGAGATCAGGAATACTAGGAAAGCCACCAAAGGGTGGAGCCTTAATTATGAGGCTTCTCAAGACAAGACTAAGCAAGCCTTAGTTGCTGAATATAATTGTTTAGACATTCTAGCAGAAACTCAACCTCTTTCCCCTAATTCTAAAGCTAGATTGAAAGTGATTGCAGGTGATTTAAATGAAATATGGAAGAAAGAGGAAATCAAGGCTAGGCAGAGAGCTAGGGAGAGAGACATAAAAGAGGGGGATCCGAACTCTGACTACTTTCAAGCCCCGGCCAACCAGAAGAGAAGGAAGACACATATTGCTGTTCTGGAAACTGCTGCTGGCCCAATTGAAGACACTGAAGGTATTATTGATAATGCAGTAGCATATTATAATAATCTCTTTGGTTACTCTCCTTCTATTAATTTAAAGTTAGTTGATGATTTTTGGGACCAGTCTAGCATGGCCACTGCTGATCATATTGAGTACTTAGAAAAACCTTTTTCTGAAGAAGAAATTAAGAATGCAGTCTTTGGCTCTTATGCTGAAGGTGCTCCTGGGCCTGATGGTTTTCCTTTTTTATTTTATCAGCATTTCTGGGATCTCATTAAAAGTGATCTGTTTGCACTTTTTAGAGATTGGGAGAATGGGGAGTTGGACTTGTATAGACTCAACTTCTCCCTTCTGACCCTTGTCCCTAAAGAACCAAATGATGTTTCTTTGGACAGATTCAGACCCCTTGCTATGATTAATTGTAGTTTCAAGATTTTTGCTAAGTCTTCTGCTAATAAGCTAGGCCAAGTTTGCAATGACTTGATCTCCCCTAACCAAACTGCTTTTATTAAAGGCAGATTTATTTTAGAGAGTATTGTAGCTGCCCATGAGGTGGTGCATGCTGTAGCTAGCAACCACCTCCAGGGTTTTTGTTTTAAGCTTGATTATGAGAAAGCTTATGACATGGTTTATAGAGATTTCCTATTAGACATGCTTAGGAGAAGAGGCTTTGGCCCTAAATGGATGTACAAATTGGGCTCTCTTCTCCACAATGGTTCTGTTGGGGTCAGGATTAATGACACTAATAGTGAGTTTTTTATTGCTGGTAAAGGTGTGAGGCAGGGGGATCCTGCCTCCCCTTTGCTTTTTAATCTTGCAGCTGATGTATTCACTAGAATACTAGCTAAAGCAGCTAATCAGGGCATGATTGCTAGGGTTTTTCCTCCTTCTAACCCAGCCGGGGTCATTAGCATGCAATATACTGATGCTACAATTTTGTTTTTAGATAATAATTTAGAACATGCTAGAAATTTAAAGTGGCTCCTCTCATGTTTTGAGCAACTTTCTGGCATGAGGATCAACTTCCATAAGTGTGATCTGGTGCCTATTAACATAGATAGAGATGTGGCTACTAGTTTTGCTCAGTCTTTAGGCTGTAAACTAAGTACTTTCCCTATTAAGTATCTTGGTGCACCTCTCCACTATTCTAAAATTAGAAGAGAGGACCTCCAGCCTTTTTAGACACTATTATTAATAGAGCTGCTGGCTGGAGAGGGAGACTGTTATGTTTTGGTAAGAGGCTAATTCTGGTCCAAGCTTGCCTAGCCAGCATCCCTTCTTATCTTATGGGCTATATCAAATTCCCTAAGTGGGCTATTAAGCTCATTAACTCTCAACTAGCTCATTGCTTTTGGGATGATTATGAAGGGCATCACAAATATCATCTGGCTAGCTAGGGGACCTTATCTATGAAGAAAGCCTATGGAGGACTAGGGATCACTGACCTATCTGATATGAATTTATGTCTGCTTGCTTCTTGGGTCAGCAGATATAATAGAGATGATGGAAAGATCTGGAAAAGTATTATTGATGCCAAGTACAATACCTAGTCCCCTAACATTTTTACTTGTCCTTCTCTGGGTGCTTCACCTTTTTGGAAAGGTGTTCTTTGGGCTGCCCAAGCTACTAAGTTTGGATACTCCTAGAATGTTGGCAATGGTAAGAAAGTTAGGTTTTGGGAGGACCATTAGTTTGGCTCGGACCCTCTAGCTACTCTTTGTTGGGACTTATATAATATTGTCAATGAACATGATTGCACCTTAGATCAAGTGTGGGATGGCTCTAACCTCAAGATTACTTTTAGGAGATGTTTCTCTAGTGAGATTCTTTCACTTTGGTTTGAACTTTTAGAGATTGCTAAATCCATTACCTTTTCTGAGACTGATGACTCTCTTATCTGGAACCTTAATTCCAGCGGAGTTTATTCTGTTAAATCCTTATATAATGTACTTAACTTTAGGGGTGCGTTACCTAATAACACTCCTGCTGTGTGGAAAATTAAGATCCCTGCTAGGATTCATATTTTTCTTTGGTTGGTGGGTAACAACAAGATTTTAACCAGGGACAACTTGGGTAAAAGACAGAATGTCCCTGACATTTCTTGCCCCTTTTGTTCGTGTAACGAATCTTGTCATCATTTATGTTGTGACTGAATTCTGGAGAAACATATCTAATAGTACTGGATATAGAGGGACAACCAACATGTTATCCTTTGCAGACTACTGGTCTAGAGGAAACAAAATGAGTGCTACTAAGATTGTGCATGTAGCCAGCCTTTGGGCCCTCTGGAATACCAAAAATGTTTTGATTTTTAACCGCGCCAAATGGATCAATATACAGGTACTATGGCGCAAGACTGCCTCATACGCTACTCGTTGGGAACCACTGTCTGTAGACCCTGTTAAAAAACAAATCCAGGACATGGTGCGGGAGCTGGAGATCCTGATTAAAACTTTGTTACCGCTGATGTGGCCGGATCCAAGATGAGGAGTTTGGGTGTAGTTTTCTTCTGTCCAATGTTGAGCATGTGGCTCTGTTGTTTGTAGCTGGAAAGGGGAGGTGGCTAGTTTTATTCCTAGCACTATGTGGGCCTGTCCTCCTTGTATTAGCTGGGCAACTAGTCGCTCTCTTTCTCTTTTTGTTTTTAAATTGGCTATAGTCTGTTGGTACTGTAGTTACTTCGATGTACTGGTATGATTTCTTTGCTATGCAATGGATTCGGTGCTGGGCCCTCTTCTAAAAAAAATTTGGCGATGAACTGGAGCTTCTGCGGCCATATTGGAACGACGAGTACGTGTTGTAGGGATGGACTTGGCGAGGGGTTTCGAGGGGAATCGGCAGAGGAAGGCCGTGACTATTTATAGGACATGATGCTTGGGGAAGGGGTGGACTTGGGGTAGGGTTCCGAAGAAATCGGACGCGAAGGCGGTGTCGTGCGCGTGTACGTACAGGACTCTATTTATGTACGTGAAGAACAAGAAAGAAGAGGTGGGGTCCAACGCCAGGTGGAAGTCAAAGAGGGAGAGAGGGATTCAACGAGAGAGAGAGAGAGAGAGAGAGAGAGAGAGAGAGAGAGAGCCACGTGCGAGCGATGGGATCAGGGCTGGCCTCGGTTCCTTTTTTTCGAAGCACGTGGGTGGCTGGATGGCTCTCGCTCGGTGGCTCGATGCACCTGGTGGCGATCGGCCTAGCTGTTCCGCGCCTGCCTCTGCTGGCTGCGCCTAGCTTGGCCGCAGCTGGGCGCTGGGGAATTTTTTTGAAAGCGTTTTTTTCCTTTTTACAGAAACGTTAAAGCACCGAAAATACAAATAAATATAAATCTAAAAATGTTGAAAAATTTCACATAATTATATGGTCTTATATATGACCTTGTGAAATTTTATCTGGCCTAAAATGCAAAATTTTAAAATAAACATTTTTTCAATACTAATAAAATTTGCAACAAAATAAATTGCAAATAAAAGCCAATAAATATATTTTGTTTTTGAAATTAAATTTCTCATATTTCCCCTTTGTTTTTTAAGAAGTCATTTTATATTCTCTCTTTATTTTATTTTTGAAATAATGGAAATGAATTTCTGTGAAACCAAATTTTATCCAAATTCCCAACTTTGAAATTTCAAAATGGTTTTACGGAAAACTTCCAACTATCTCTTTTGGTCCTTGAGTTGCACAAAGTCCCTTGGATCAAAATTCAAATAAAACTCAACGGGGCAAAAATGCATAAACCATGGATGCATATGAATGATCTAATTATTAACATCCAAATTGAAAATTGGGATGTTACAAACCTACCCCCCTTAAGATGAATCTTGTCCTCAAGATTCAAGTTGGCTAGCAATAGGATAGGGTTGGGTACTCAAAAAAAATCTATGTAAAATATCCTGCTTGAACTATGCTTGATACTCGTACTCCCTCGATATTAATGAAAATTATGCACCAATACCAAAGAATGATAGTAATGCTAGGAATCTTACCAAAGACTTGGGTGTTATACGATCTTCCCACTCTAGTGTGGTTCACATGGCCTATGTTGAAGGGGTTGGGCTTCTTCTCTCCACATTTTCTATTCTCATTCCTTGGCTCCGGACAATCTCTCGCAAAATGTCTCGGCTCCTGGCAATTGAAGCATCTTATTTGGCTCATGTCCTTCATCGGTGTCGTATGGTTGGATGACTGACTGGTGTTCCCTCCATTGTTGTTATGTCTATTTCCATCATGAGGATGGCCAGTTTGGTTATTGTCGTGGAATAGTCATGACAGATGTCCTAGTGTGAGGACTTAGTCATGGAGCCATCGCAACTAGGTTAGCTTAAAGGGGTTAAATGGGACAAAGGACACATGAGTTTATACTGGTTTGGCCCCTTGCGGTGAAGGTAAATGCCTAATCCAGTTTGAGGTGGTATTGCTTATGTCTTGATTACCAGGGAGCCAATACGCTTGACCTAGTATTCAATCTCTTCCTTCTTACCCTGAATCGCCGTTGGGTCGTCCCTTTATATAGATAGGTTGACACCCAGCGGCTCACGGAGTCCCGACCGGCTCATAGATAACGTGTCCGGCTCGGTGACTAACTATACTTGCCTTACAATATAAGTCATACACATATGGCGTTTTACCCCTATGGGCCTTAAGTCGCCCTTGGGCCTTGAGCCCTTGCTTCGTGAACCGCCATCTTCAATATCCTCATTGGCTTCGTATTATGAACCTCCATAGGTATAACACGGCCCCTCCTGGGCGGGCCATACCTAATAGTCATATCCCCAACATTAGGCCCCAGATTGATTTGAACTTGTTCATGTTAATCTTCAACACTTAGAAAAAATCCCTCCTTCATTTCTGCGAGATCTCATAACCCGCCATGATGTCATCTCCTACGATTGTGGTAACCCGCCATGACGTCACCTGTCATTAATTTTACACAATATCCAATATATCTTAACAGATCCTTATATTTAATAACCATCCTGAAAATCGAGGCACCCGAGCGGCTGGATAATCATTCTTTGGCCTCCTCGTTTTTTGCATCCACTTGTTACTCTTCTCCTTATAAATAGGGTCGACAGCCCTCCTTTCATTTCCCCCCTTTCCTTCTCGTCTTCTTCTTCCTCACACGACTCCTCTACCGCTTCGAGCTTCACTGCCGCCGTCCTCCGACCGCTGCACCAACTCAGGCCGCTGCATCAACCTAACTGGTCCAGAAAACGCCGGTGCACCACCGCAGTCTATCTGCATCTGTAAGTGCTCATCTCCCCATGCGTCAGATCTGCATTAGGATTAGCCTTGTTCTTCGGTGTTCTTCGTTGTTCTTCATTGTTCTTCTTCTTCAACCCAAGTAGCTTCTGATCTGAAGATTGTATAAAACTCATGCGGTAGCAGTTGAGCTGTTGTTTTTAATACCAGAACACTTTTCCTTCATAGAAGATCTCATTAGAGTACACAAACTCCTTTACTGCGCTTTAGGTTTAGAATTTACTACATTTTCTGAACTACCATAGATCCAAAATTATAGCTTCAGTCTATGAAATCTGTTTGTCCATCACTTAGCGAATTTTTTTCTTCTTGATAGATCTTGACTATCAGTATTGTCATGGCGGCTTACATGACCAGTTATAGCTATTCATATGTCATTAGGACCCTTTTAAGCCATCATTCTGACCATGTACTGTAATGTTTTACCTCCGGCTTAATGAATCAACTTAAACCGGCAAAATTGTTCTTTCTTTTAGGCTTCTTTCTTCACAATGCCGCCGAAGACATCCATTTCATGTAACGGGTTCCCTCCACTGTTATCGAGGACACGCTCAAATACTTTGTGAAAACCGACTATTTACCAGAAAAAACTGTCATGCATTATCGCGCCCCCAATCCAGAAGAAGAAAAACCTCAGTCAAAGGATGATGAGTTCATTGTTTTTACTGACCACATGAATCAGGGCTTCTCACCGCCCAGTTCTAAATTTTTCCGAGATGTTCTGCACTTCTTTGAGCTTCATCCTCAAGACATCGGACCCAATTCCGTGTCAAACATCTACAACTTTCAAGTTTTCTGCGAAGTGTACCTTCAAGAGGAGCCCAATGTTGAACTATTTAGGGAATACTTTTATTTGAACCGCCATAATGAGTTCACGAACGGACCCAGCTTGGAACTTGGCGGGATCTCAAT